>NC_044393.1:64838053-65138053 GCF_006542625.1 Nomascus leucogenys
TATGATTAGCCTCACTATATAGGAGGAAAGTGAGTCTAGCACAGTTAAATGAAGTCAAAGTTAACCAACTAGTAAATGAGAAAGCTGGAACTTGATGTAAGTCCATCAACTCCATAAATTTTTAATGTATTCTCCTTCAATTTTCATTCCTTCCTTTCTTCCTTTATTTCTTCAAATATGTTTATTAAATATCTCTTTTTAGGAGGATTTTGAGTTAATGTCATAAGGTATACCAGAAATATGAAATAGATTTGTCTTTAAAGAACTTACAGTCACTTAGAGGACATATAATCTTTGTTTCTTTCTTATCGCCCAGGTTGGAGTGCAGTGGCACGATCTTGGCTCACTGCAACGCCACCTCTGGGGCTCAAGTGATTCTCATGCCTCAGCCTCCCAAGTAGCTGGGACTGCAAGTGTGTGCAACCACACCCAGCTAATTTTGTTTTTTAGTAGAGACAGGGTTTTGCCCTGTTGCCAGGCTGGTCCCAAACTCCTGGCCTCAAGTAATCTGCCCACCTCCGCCTCCCAAACTGCTGGGATTACAGGTGTGAGCCACCACACCTGACCCGACATATAGTCTTTAGATGACTATGTTTAAAGGAATACACATTGCCAGAGTACATAAGAAATATATCCAAATTAATTGTTACTTATTCTGAGTTATATAACAATTTAAAAAAAAAATTCCGCTCTCCAAATACTAAGATCTTAGGAAAGATCTGAAATGGCTGGCAAAGACCCTAAAAGAAGACCAGAAACAGTATTATTCTGAGCATAGGTGCAAAGGAGGAGTAACGTAAGATTAGTCAGGAATTAAATGATGCATACTTTGAATAGCTGGATAAGTGCGCATATTTTATGAAGCAGTCTAAGTTTTTTGACAAAGAGAATTCAGTATTTTAATCTCTAGCCAAATATGGAATAATTCAAAACTATATATGACTATTCCTCATTGAGAAGACATTCGTGAGATTGATTTAGGAGACAGGATAGTGTCAGAGAAAAGATAAACTGCAGAGTCAGAATAATCTGTGTTGAAATCTGGCTCAGCCATATTCTAAACAAAATGCTTCAATTATCTGAAACTGTTTGCCCCATCAGTAAGTAAGAAATAATAAAAGTGGCATCCACCTTATAGAAATGTTATACAATATTTGAGAATTATATGTGAAACACTTTACCGTGAGGAAGGTACTCAATACATGGTATAGCTTTTAGCATAGCTTAATCTTATGTCCTTCCTTCATTAGGAATATCAGTATTTTTAGGCAGATGTCCTTGTCTTTTCTCCCTCCCATAGTGAATTTCTCCTAAAACTACCTACTTCATTAAATGAAGACTTTTTTGTTAACAATGAAAATGAAATAGAATTAATTTCTATTATTCCCTTTGATAGACTATTCAAACTTAAACTCAGTTTCAAAACACCTGATTGTCATATTCAGGAAACAGATTTTGTTTACCTTTCTGTCTCTTTTTCATTAAAAAAATTTAAAGCCACATTTAGTGGAGTATAATTTAACATAAAATAAAAGTTTCTTTTTTATAGTGTATAGTTCCATGAATCTTTACAAACACATATTGTCATGTAACAAATACTAAAAGCAAAATATAGATCAGTTTCATCATCCCTCCAATTTTTTCTTGTCTATTTGTAATCAACCCTTACCACACCATAGCCCTTGGCAATTACTAATGTTTTTGTTATAATTTTGCTAATGTTTTTGCTATAGTTTTGCTTTTTCAGAATGTCATAGTAAGGAATCATCATCTATTACACATAAACATTATAAATTTGGTTTCTTTCCCCAAGTATAATGATAACATTCATCCAAGCCATTTCATGTATCAGTAATCTTTATTATTTCTTTTTTGATGTTTCAATGTACGGATATATGACAATTTGCCTAATTGACAGTTATTTTGTTTTTTTTTTCCAGTCTGAAGCACTTATGAATAAAGGCACTATAACTTTTACTTACAAGTATTTATGTAAACACACATTTTCATTTATCTTGGTGAATACATAGGACTAGACTTGCCGGATTGTATTATAAAGATAGGTTTAACTTTATTCACAGAACTGCTTTCCAATGTGGCTGTACAATTTTGCATTTCCACCAGCAATATATGAGAATTTCAGTTCCACGTTCTCAACAACACTTTTTAAAAATAGCCATTCTGATACATGTGTAATGGTATCTCACGATGGTTTTAATTTGCATTTTACAGGGACACTCAATGAAAGTCAGATTGGTTGGTGCTCCCGCCTCCACTCTTGTGAAATATTTTCAATGTCACACATGTATACCTTCCCACAATTTAAGGTAATGGGAAATATATTAAGACAATGTAAACCTTTCTTAAACATTACCCCACTACAGTACTCAACTACTCATTTGCACCTCGATATTTGGGTGCATAACTTTTAATAGAAAAATTTACCATTATTTCCACACTGATTTTTTTCTTGCGGGAAATTATGTTTTCCCAACTAGCCTTGAATCTTTAAAAAAGACAGTAAATAAATTATACCCATCTTAAACTTATGCTATCTAAGAGCCGTATTCCACAAATGCTTTGTTGAGTAAATTGAGAGCATTTAAGTCACAACTTGGTTCTGCCCTTCTCCAAGCTAAATATCACCAGCTACAGAGGGTCAAAACTGAACAGAAAAGATGGCAGAGAAGGAAGTGTTAAGGGCATGAAATCATTTGAGAGTCTAAATGTGGATTGGATTGAACGCTAAAGAAAATTGAAGAGAAAATGCAAAGTAAAGTATACAAAGTAAATAAAATGGAACAGGCAAAAGGAAGGAACATTAGGAAAAATAAGCAAAGGGAATATTGAAAAACACCTGTACAAGAAAAAGAATTCATCATATAACAAAGTGGGACCAAAATCCAGAAATATATGCCAAAAATACTTGTACATGAATATATTTATTTTATTGATGATATTTAATTCTTGCAGTCTGTAAGTTAAATAATTTAAAGTTAAATCAGCCCTCTGGACTGAGTAATGTATTATTTGGTATATTTGGGAGACAATGTTTGAACAAATCTTTTTCTTTTCCATTAGCGTATCTCCTGAACTTTTATTAAAATGGAAAACATTAATATAAACTCAAAATAGTCAACACACTACCATGTAAATAAGACTAGGGAGAAGGTGGGGAAGATCTGTTCTGCTAAATATAATCTTCTCTTGGTAATTGCACCTCTTACTATGGTTTTAGATATGACTAAGCACCAGGACAACCCATCCACTTCTCTGAACTTAGTGTATTCACCTCCCACTTAATATCTGTCTTAAGATATTTGATAGCATCTAAGATTTTGTCATGGTCAAAACAGAATTATTTACACATTCTCCAAAGTTTTTCTAATTCCGGTTTCCTCCAACCTAGTCAATAACAATTCAACTTTCCCATTTACCAAAATCTGAGTATCATTATTCACATCTTTTTCTTACATTTTATTCCAATCCATCAGCAAATGCAATTGGCTGCACCTTCAAAATACACTTGGAACCCTATCGTAGTCAAAGCCAACATTGTCTCTCATCTGAATTATTGCAATGACCTTCTAACTGGCCTCCCTACTCCCATTCTTGTTCCCTGCAATGTGTTGTTTACACACTAGTAAGAAGAATTCTTTTTAAAAGGTAAAGCAGATGATGTCATATTAGAATTTCCAAAAACTTCTAGTAACCTTCAGCTCCATTCATCCTGTAAGGCCCAAAATGATCTTGCCCCTGCAACCTCTCTGGGAATATCTCTTACCAATCTCTTCCTGACTCATTCTACTCTAGCCACATTGGCCTTCTGACTCTCTCCAAAGCATGTACGTTCTCTTCTTTGGGCCCTGGGACATTTTCTTCACCCTTTTTGAAATTTCTTCCTCCAGATATATGCATGCTTCTGTCTATACATCCTTTTAATCTCTGCTCAAAGGACACCTTCCTTCTCAGAGAGATTTTTTCTGACCATTCTGCAGAAATAGCACCCTCCTCCTGTTTTTCTCCATTCAAATTATTATGCTTTACTCTTCTTTAGAGCACTTGCTACCACCTAACATTTCATATATCTGTTTATTTTACCATCATCTCAATCTCTCCCACTAGAGCATGAGTTCCAGGTGGGATTTAGACTAGTTTGTTCACTATTAAATTCCCAGTACCTGAAAGAATAGGCGGCTCATAGAGTGTACTAATACTTACTTGTTGAATGAATTAATGATTTAGAAGCCTGGAGCAGAGAAAAATTATATACACTTTATGTGCCAAAGTTACATAAAGTGGTAGAGTGGGCATAAGAACCCTACATTCTGATTCTGGAGTAGTGCTTTGAATCACTGTTCTCTACTGAACCTGAGAGAGCTAGTGTAAGGATTAAAAGATGTAACCTAGGTCAGTCTTCCATCCTCACACTTCATGTGCAGTAATTACTGAGTAAATGACAATTATCTATTTATTCCCAGGACATCCTCAACTTTAGTCCCCCAGTGGTTGGGAATAGAAGATAAAATCTGTTAACAGTCATTGTTTTTTTTTTTTTTTTTTTTTTTTTGAGACAGAGTCTCACTCTGTCGCCCAGGCTGGAGTGCAGTGGCAAGACCTTGGCTCACTGAAAGCTCTGCCTCCCGGGTTCACACTATTCCCCTGCCTCAGCCTCAGTCATTGATTTTTAAATATCCAACTTGAAATCTAGTTTGTATTTACCACAAAAGGGAATAAGTGATGTGACTGTCCCAAATTTTAGGTAAAATGGCTTTTTCCAGTTGTTTCCTATAAAATACATATAGCGTCCTGACTATCTAGAATTTTTGGTCAATTTGACCTCACTTATAAAATTCTGAATTAAAAAAGAGGGCAAAGTGTAAGGAAGTAGGGATAGAGTGTACCAAGACTCTGTATAAATGCACTATCTCATATATATATATAAATATTCTATGTATTCCTTAGAAAGATAGAATGCAGGTAAAAACTATTAAGTATGGGTTGTTTATTTGTTTGAACAAGCAAACTTAAGACCCTCATGGCCTGACCTGAAGGTTAAACACAACTAGACCCAGGGTGATGTTGTCTTAACCTCTGCCCCTTCCCCCAGTGTTCCACTATTATTCTCTTCCACACTTTTGAGTCCTTCATAGGGTCCAGTCAAGGTCAGCTGCAGATGGACATCTGGCACTTGGTAGAAATAGTAACAATATGTAGATTGTAATAAGCAAGGCATTTTTTGAAGTAAAATTAAACTTACTGTACACAAATACTTGATCTACAACCAGCAAAACCCCAGATTCAAGCACCAGTTCTCTAAAGTGTTTGCAGAAACCCTAAGTGTGGTAGAGGTAATCCATTGGGTAGACAAGAGGAAAAGATAATAATGTATTTTTTTATTGTTGTGTAATAAACTAAGAAGGAAATGAAACTTCAATGACAACCTGCATATTTACAGTAATTGTATATATAATTTAGAAATAAAACATATTGAGATGCAAAGTAAAATTATTTTACTGATAGCATTCCATAATAAGAACATATTAGATTGTACTATTCATTTTATTTTTCAGAATAACAACTTACCCCAACCTTAATGGTTTAAAGTAACACATGGTTTTATCACACAGTCCCATGAGTCATGAGTCCTGGCATGGATTACCTGTGTCCTCACCTAGAAGCTCAACTGGAAAAGAATGTGCTTCCAAGTTTACTTGAGGTTGTTGAAAGAGTTTATTTCCTTGTAGCTATAGGACTGATGACCTCAGGCCCCAGAAAACTTCCTGCCTGGTGGCCCTCTCCATAGGTAGTATATAACATGGCTGTTTGCTTCTTCACAGCCAAAAAGAGAATCTCTCTGCCTCCAGTCTGTTAAGGCAAAGTATTACATAACAAAACAAAAATCACAGAAATTGACATCTTATCACCTTTGCCATATTCTATGGTTTAGAAGCAAGTAATAGGTTTCACCTGCACTCAAGGAGGGGGCATTATTCAAGGCTCCTTGTGGGTCACCTTAGAGTATGTCTTCCATAGAGACCACTCTTCAAAAGAATATCTAAAGGCTGTCTTTCTAGCTTCAAAACCCAAAGATTAATTTTATTTTTTTAAAAAGACCTAGCTAAAACATGCCTTTCTTCCTAGAAAATTTACTAAATCAATGCAGCTCAACTCTGATCACTTCCTACATTGGATTTCTTCAACATTTATTTTCTAAGTTCAGGCTGTATTATGTTGTACTTGTCAACTGATGCTAACAAGTGTGTTTATTTTGTGTTCTTCCCATGTACATATACTTCAAGGACATAAATTTAGATTTATCTCATAAATAATAATACCACGATATTAAGATTGTCAGAGATGGTAACATTCTTCATTAGCCCTTCCTGTGTTCACTAGCTCACTCCTAGTGTGAAAAGAGAAATTCCACATCTTGCAGAAAGCAAAATGAAGACTGAGGGGCAATGCAATGTGGTTGGAACAAATAGCAGTAGTCACTGACACGGTAGGTATTAGACCTCAACATTTTCAATCCTTTATCCTTTGTTCATTCTATCAAGTCATACTGTTTCCAATTAGCTAGGAGTAATCTTTAAAGACAGAAATGATCTTCAAAAAAATTGAAAGCCTTGGGAATTCAATCAGCACTGAAATCTTCCTTCCAATGTTCTGTCTGGATGATTAATTCCATCCAAAGAGGGGTGTCTCTTTTATTTGTAAATTTTAAAGGGAGGGGATAGTTACTTTATTGAAACTGTGCATTTAAGAGTCTAGCTCTTCTGGGCCAGAATTCTCAAAAGGGGATGGGAAATCAAGCTCAGTTTACAAGTCAGTTCTGTGTAATTGCTCAAGACTCAGAAACAACTATTTTCAGTTGATTAATTATTTGTTTCAATCTAGTCTTCACAAGGTGAAATAAAATGTTTAGGTCATATATTCACAATTGAATCACTAATTCAATAGAGCCCACATTTTTGCACAACGAAAGCAAATTAATTAATTATATTCCATCAATTTTTTGGCTTTTTGGAAAAAAAAAACTGATGAAAAAAAATAATAGATTTTATGCCACAGATAATCATGGCTTGTAACATGCTAAGAGAAAAAAAATGCAAGAGTAATTTACTGAATATGGTTCCTTTCCATGGACAAAAATAGATTATTATAAATGCTAGGAAATGCTTTTTTTTTTTTTTTTTTTTTTTTCCAGTCTTGCTCTGTTGCCCAGGCTGGAATGCAGTGGCGTGATCTCGGCTTACTGCTACCTCCCTCTCCCTGGTTCAAGGGATTCTCGTGCCTCAGCCTCCTGAGTAGCTGGGATTATAGACATGCACCACCACACCCAGCTAATTTTTGTGTTTTTAGTGGAGACAGAGTTTCGTCATGTTGCTCAGGCTGGTCTCAAATTCCTGGCCTCAAGTGATCCGCCTGCCTCATCCTCCCAAAGTGCTGAAATTACAGGCATGAGCCACTACACCCGGCCTAGGAAAATGCATTTCTAAGATTTCAGTAAAATGTCCCCTTTACCAAGTTCCATCATTGCTTCTATAAGAGATTCTCCTAGGTCCTCGCTCACTGAACTCTGATATCCACAAACTTCTGCTTCTTGTTCATCAAGTGGCTTCTTTCCATAGCATGCAAGCAGCATGCTACAACAGAGGCTATGGGAACACTGGGATGGGAGGAGTATTAGCACGTCAGCTCACTGATGAAACCGTGATTCTTCATGTCCTTCCTCTTGTGTAAATTACAGCAATACAAGATTACAGCAATACAAGATAACAGCAATACCTGCTTTTGTTACAGGCAAATCTCTAACCTGCTGTTGCCACATTTGGGTCTTTTTTAAACCTTTTCATCATTTAAATTAAAATACAGCAAGGAATTAAAAGGGAAGTTTGCCATTTCTCATTCGATCAGATATCCAAGAACAAAGTGAATTTCTTCAATATCGTGAGGTTCACATGGTGAACACTAAGAGATCTTTTCAGAAAGTGTTGGTTAAGTCCTTTGTCATATTATGAGTACATTTTAAAATAATATAAATGATCTTTAATCATGATTTAACATAATTTTTAATAAATTCAAATGTATATTTGTTCCTCATTGAATTTTAATGTCAGAATTTTGTAAATGAAATCAGTATTTTTCTAATTGGTTCTCTGCTGATTTTTAAAAATCATCAACCCTATGATACGTTTTGGGAGTTTAGTGTAGGGAGTACACACACACATTGCATTCTGTCATTTTTTAAGTCCCCTCTAATGAATTCTTAATTACATTATTCAAAAGATCCATTATTCAGCATCCATCTCACTGCTAAATGAAAGTCTTTACCTGACATGTGAATGAAATGAGTCAAAATGCTTTCCATGCCACCTAGGGATTCTGAATAGACTTTTAGCCTAACAGCAGCAATAGGCTTCCTTTCTGCTTTAAATTTGTGTGGATTGTTTTTAGAGATAGGTTAGCTATGCAATAGTCTACCAATCTGAGCAGCACTTAAATTCCATTTTGTTCTCAGACTTACCTTGGGTCAGAAAAACTGCAAATAAGGTCAGATGATCGCTGAAGGTAGAAGAAATGCCATACACATGCAAGATTTGACAATCTGTAAAAGCTTTCAGATACAAGTGTGCATCACCTACAACACTAGCTTCAGATGAGAAGAGCAAACTTCTTAAGAGCTGCTTGTACATTTTCTCATTTCTCATTGTGAAGAAAAAAGTGGAAGCAACCAGAGAAACTCAGAGACCTTCAACTGATAACAAGATTTTTTCTTAATCACACTTGCATTGTTTTCAACAGACTACTGCATAATACTGGTAGTAAGAAATTGTCTCAGGCTTTATGTGCCTTTTGTAGCCATGCCTAAAAATGAGCCATAGTTACTACACTATTTATCAAGCAGCCCTCACGTCTCCAAATGATGCCCCCAAAAGATACCTAACAAGAACAAAAGCTGATGTAATAGTAATATATGATAGTCTGTGTTCCAGAACTCTAACTAGTTATACAGAATATAAGCAAAGCTGCTAGAGATATAGATTTAGTGAAAGCAAAGTTCATCTTCTAAATAACATAAAGCAACAAACTCAGAATCTTTGCCCTGCCTGCCCCTAGTTTCAGGAGAGGAAATTATCAAAAGCATCTAACAAGATGGGCTTACTTTAAATTTTGTTTTTGTTTTGGCTTGGCTTGCTTGGCTTGGTTTTCTAGAGTGTATGAATCACTAACTTGCTCTCTTAGGCTTGGGGTTGTGTCTATGTGCAACAAGTGACCAAGTGCAGCCCTGTGTCACACATTCAGCTATGCATAGCTAAATGACTAAATTACTTCATGTAATTGCATCTAATGTTAACAAAACTATTGAAGAAACGTTTTGGATCTCCAAGTCCATCTCAAAATATCACTTTTAGAGATAGCATAAGTTTATTAACTTGTTTAGTTCATGATTCAGTGCTCTTTCTTTACAGGAAGTGGGAAATATCCTTAGGCAAAAAAAAAAAAATTACATTTCTCTTCCACTATTGTTTTTATAACTGCCATTGTACCTAAAATTGGAGAAGAAATTTTTCTGCACCTGCTGCATAGAGTGCAGAAAGTAACAGGGAAAGAGCTTACCATAAAATTACTCCAAACACAGTGGGTTTGTTGTATCTTCAGGAGAAAAAATACATTTTAGTGTTGCCATATTAAGTGAATATCTTGAAAATCAATGATAAATACACGCATTTTAAGTCAATGCCTTTGGATTTTTAAAGAATACAGAAGAAATGGCAGTCCATAATGCAGTAGCAATAGAGATGTGTCATAGAACTCGAATGTCATTAATTCAGTAGAAGTCATGAATAGGTGGAGATTTACCCTTTTCCCATTTTTGGTAAATTTAAGATTATTACATCAATGGAAGGTCCAATCTTAAAATATATTTCTGATCAGCCAGAGGGAAGCTGAAGGTGTGGCTTTGGAGTTGCTCTGACTCCCATCCCTGCTGTATTGAAAAGAGGAATGAAAAGATAAAACTTAGAATCAGTCCTATGAGTTGTAGTTGTTTCTAGAAGATAATGCGCACTATAATATACTTAGGGATTGGTTAATGAAATACCTGGCATTTTCTGATAGGAATGCAATACTTCCTAGCTGCAAACAGATTAAATAAGCAAATAAACAAATGAATAAATAAATCCATTATTTAAAATGCATAGGAGATATCAGAGAAAAACTCATGTTAATCCACTCCTCTAATAGGCAATGTATGTGAGTGCAGCTCATGGGGACTTCAGTTTCCTCACTGCAAGGAATGGGGCATCCCCTGCTGAAGATTTCCCCCCTGAACTCCAGCCTCAGCGTTCAAAGCCCTCAAAGCTAAAGGCTAACTCCACAAGTATAATAGAAGACTTCCTGGTGTAAGTCAAAATAGAAAATTTGAAAAGTATTCTTTTTTTTTTGTTGCGTCTCTGCCAGATTTTGGTATCAGGATGATGCTGGCCTCATAGAATGAGTTAGGGAGGCATCCCTCCCCTTCAATTTTTTTGAATAGTTTCAGCAGGAATGGTACCAGCTCTTCTTTGTACCTCTGGTAGAATTCAGCTGTGAATCTCTCTGGTCCTGAGCTTTTCAAATGAGTCTAATCATAACAAACACATTTACATAAGGATGAAACCAGTGCAAAACTTACCAGAGCATCTGGGTACCCTTGCTTCCTGAGCCAAGGAAATAAAGATCAGCACAAATTCTATTTCTAAGATGGTGCTGCATGTGTTGGAAAAAAGTACTGTGGTAAAAAATATGATTCTATGTTTATCAGAGCCTCTTTCATTTTACAGAAGAAAACAGATCAGACTTCTCTCCCAGGGAAGGCTTGTCCCCACAGCCTGGCTAGACTGTTTTATGTCTTGCTACCCCTGTTCCAACGCAGGTGGAAAGTAGACCTTAAAATAAAAGAAGCAGACAAAGAACTTGCCAAGCTTCCACATACAACATATGCACATTTGTAGAAAATAAAAGGTATGTTTAGGGGGAAAATTGGGGCTGTTTAAGTTAAGAGGGCTGAGGGAATGAGTAACCCGTTGCTTGATGTCTGGCAATTTAAAAGGCTCTGCACAATTAGTTTTTCATCTGTAGTGCAACAATCCATATTTGTCTCTGATGCTGCCAGGGAAAATATACTAGTGCAGCCTAAGAATATTATTTAAAAGTGAAAGAAACAACCACTATTTAATTATCTTGTTTTTTCTTACAGTTAAAAAGGCTGATGTTACTTAAAATCTTAAGTAATCTGATGTTACTTAAAAGCTCTTTCCCTGCTTTCCCTCAGAACCATCGTAAACATCAACTATTGTTTACAAGATGTAACCTATTACTTGGAAATATCATTTTATTATTTTTAAATGAGGTAATTTGCAATTCCCTGTACCATCATAGGTGTCTTTTTCTGAGCCTCTTTGAAAAGGAAATTTATAAAATAATAACACAGTGTGTTTTTTGTGTGACAGTTTAATTTATTTTTAACAAATCGATGCTGCACTTTAACCTTCTGATTGTTTACCTTTTATGTATCTATTAGACACAGAAACTGCATTATAGAGTATCTTAGCTCTCTACTGACAAAGATAAGCAGGAAGAAAGAAATGAAACTCCTTATAAAGGGCATTCATTCACAAATATAATTAGTATTCTCTTCCCTTGTTAAGAATAATAGCTGTTTTCTGTTTGTTCCTTTTCATTTCAATTAAACTATCCTTAGTGTTTCATATAGAGGCAGGTTTCCTTTTGTTTTTTTTTTCTTTTTGCCACTAGAAAGCAACATTTGAACTTCCTCCTAATCTAGTGGTACTGGCTATAACATGCTTGGATACAGCAACTAATATCAAAGCCCACTTTCTATTTTTTTGGCAATTATTCTAAATAATATGTTCTTATATTCAGGGCACTTTTAAAAACTATTTCAAATAGACTAAATACGTTAATTAAATGGTTCTCAAGATTGTTTCTCAATCCTGTTCCCACCACTCTGTGAAGCCCCAGAGGTCTTCCCAATTCCTTGAAAAGTTCTGCCATTTATTCTGAAATTATGAAATTATAAGACACAAGTGTGAGTTTCTCACAGTCATTAATGTGTTAAAGGAGATGTACACTAGAGGTGATCCTTAAAGTTTAAACTTAGAATTATTGATAGCTATAAAAGCACTCGCTCAAAACCACCTAACCTTCTTAGCTGGTTAAAAGAGTATAATCCTCTCAGTTATTAGAAGACCTTTGAAGTGAAACACAGAAACTCAGCCCTTCTGCCTATTTTTAAAACTCTCCTTGACTATAGACTAAATCACAGGGCAGTGGTTGCTAAGCCCTGTCTGTGCAGTGAGCAGCAGATTACTTTACTTGAACTTTGCTCCAGTCAGGACATTTTAAGGCTTATAAATCTTGAATCCATCTAAGTTCACCTTAAATTAGCCTTGCAAAAACACACTCCAAACTCCAGTTGTCAGCCTAGTGGCTTTTGGCCAGATGCCACTCGGCAGCCAAAACACTGATTAATTGTCATCTTCTCTTTCTCTCTCTCTCTTTATTTTTTTTTTTTGTCTTAGACACAATTTTTAAAGGGGAGAAAAAATAATATGCAAACAAATTTGATTTGGGTAGCAGCTATAGCTGAATAGTGGTATTGTTAGCAGGTACATTTTATATTTAAAATTTATTTGATGAAAATAGAGAGCCAGGCAGCTTAGCTGTGTATATATATTCAATAATGCCATCTACTGCACAAGAAATCTGGAGCTGGGCCAAGAAGCCATGCCAAGATACAACAGATTTTTCAATTTTCCAGCAAATAGAAACAAAATACTGGTTTCAGAAGGTGTACTCAACAAACACTTCCCAATGTGTTTCTGATTTGTGGTCAGAATGTTTTTACTGCTGGTGCCCTGCACTTTTGAGACATTTATTTCCTAAAAGAAAGATTCCTTTCTATAAACCTCAACTGTCTGTTTTTCAAAGCAATTTAAAATCAAACACACAAATAAAATTCTTAACATATGGAAACTTTCATATAAGGCCTTACGTATTCAGAGTTAAAATTGTTTTATAAACTGTAATGCTTTGCAGATGAAAATACAGAAAGGATGACTGTTTTTAGCACTAATGCTTTTTGACAGCGTTAAACCTTGTTTTAGTAATTGACATCAAAATGTTTGGTGGTTTTAAATAGACTATTAATAAAAATGGCATGTTTTAAGTTTTTTTAGAAATTGTGCCTAATACTGTGAAGTGGGATAAAATTGCAAATGTAATACAGTGTTTTTATTATTTAAAAAATCTTTATAACAAAACAATCCTCATTCTTCTCCCATGTCTCCAGAGAAACTTCTGAAGCTCAAAGCGAGAAAATGTTTCCTCCTTATCCGTCCTCAGATTCTCTACTGAAATAGACCTTCTACAGATCCCAGTTTGGAAAAAGACAAAACAAAACAAACAAAATTCAAAAAAAAAACTAGCATCTTTTGCCATGAGTCCCTAGATGGCTGCTAAATTCAACTGGATCTCATGGCACCATGAAAATGTACTCAAACATCTCTGTTATGAACTTGGAAAAATAAACAATATTAGAAGACGTGAATCTTTGTGCCACCTCTGTCATAAATCATGTTGTATCCAGAAAACCACCTAAAACTTTTCTGATATGCAAAAGGGAAATAATAATATTTACTCTGCCAATATGGAAAGACTATTGGGATGAGCTTATGAAATACTCTGTGAAAATCTTAGTAATGAAGGCAAAATTATTTAATTTAATTTAAGGCAGCAAGCATCTACCGAGCACCTATCAGCTCTCATCTACAATGCATGGAAGAGACGAAATGGATATGAACATGATGAATCTTACCCTTGTGGAAATTTTGAAGAATGAATTGAATGAAAGTAGAATATAGTCTGAAGTTCAATCTAGAGATTCATTTGGTTCATAGGGAAAAAACAATGAGAAAAGAAATGAAGGAAGAAAACGGCACTGTGTGTTTCTGGAACTTGAAATGATCCAGCATTGCAGTTTGAATATAGATTGGTAGGTAGAAACAAATATGACTGAGTTTATGGTACATAAAGAAACATTGTAAAAGATTGTCATTCATTTATTCATTCAACAAATATTTATTGAGTGCCTGTCATGACCCTGGACTATACTAATCGGTCAATAAACAAAGGTGAAATAAAAATATCTACCCCTCTACCTCCTTGTATTCATATCTAGGGTTGGAGACCTTGGACCTGATTAAATAGGAAATTCGAAAGATGTAGTACAGGCCAGATGTGGTGACTCATGCCTGTAATCCCAGAACTTTGGGAGGTCAAGGCAGGAGGATTGCTTGAGTCCAGGAGATTGAAACTACCCTGGGCAACATAACAAGACCCTACCTCTAATTAAAAAAAAAAAATGTAGCTCACATTTCCTAGAGACTACTCTGATTTCAATGTAGGTGGTGGACTCCAGGGATGAGAAATGGAGATCGATGTTAGTAAACAGGCCTTTCTTTCTCCTGCCTCTAGGTCCCTCTGTGCCCACTTTCTACTTTGTTACTAAGCTTTTTATTATGTTGATAAGAACAATGGGAGTGATAAAACTGCCAAACTGGATAGCACAAGGATAACGAAGAGGATTTACTTTGGAAATGGACAGAACTATTAGGTATTTCTACAAAAGGCAGAGGGGGAGGCAGAAGAGTTAAGAACCACTGACTTATGGGTTTTGTTTGTTTGTTTGTTTTAGACAGAGTCTCGCTCTGTTGCCAGGCTGGAGTGCAGTGGCGCCATCTCAGCTCACTGCAACTCCACCTCCCAGGTTCAAGTGATTCCCCTGCCTCAGCCTCCCAAGTAGCTGGGACTACAGGCATGCACCACCATGCCCAGCAAGTTTTTTGTATTTTGGTAGAGATGGGGTTTCACCATGTTAGCCAGGCTAGTCTCAATCTCCTGACCTCATGATGCACCTGCCTCAGCCTCCCACAGTGCTGGGATTACAGGCGTAAGCCACCACGCCTGGCCCAGCTTATGTTTTTAGAAGTGTTTTAGGTTAGAGATTGAGATGTTAGAAGGAAGAAATTTTGAGATGAGTAGCTGCTGTCCATGTAAAGGATATTGAGAATGGCAGATATGAAAAAGAAATATTTAAATGGTATAAAGAAATGCAAACATTGACCCTGATTATTCTTCAAATTTTATTAGAAAAACAAAGGAACATGGTGGAGACAATGCTGAGACTGGAATTCTGATTTGGGAAGGAATGTAGACCTCAGAAATTGATGTTTCAGGCTGAGACCCAGACATTTGTGTTTGCCAACATGAAAAGAAGTATAAAAAATTTTCTTAGGAATTTATATCAGTCAACAAATACTGAGGAATTTTAGAGTACAGAGATCTCATTCTCAAGGAGACTACATTTTAATAGGGCTGGTATTTGTAACAATGTAACATGTTTTAAAAATTATGATTAAATATAGTAGCTCAATTAGTCATTTCCCAATGTATATATATTTCAAAACATATTGCATGCGATATATATTTTTGTCAATTAAAAATTAAAAAATATAAAACAATAAAATTGACAAAAATTTATATATTTATAGTATACATTGTAATGTTTCAATATATGTATACATTGTGACATGGCTAAATCAAGCTAATAAGCATATCCATTGCCTCACAAACTTATTTTTTTGGTAAGAACATTTAAGATCTACTCTCTTAGCAATTTTCAAGTATACAATACATTATTATTAATATTAACTATAGCTACCATACTGTATGATATATCTCCTGAACTTCTTCACCCTAACTAAAACTTCAAACCCTTTGACCAACATCTTCTCATCAGCCCTCCCTCACCCTGGTCTGTGGCAACCACCATTCGACTCCCTGCTTCTGAGAGTTCAACTTTTTTAGATTACACATACAAATGAGATCATGCAGTATATATCTCTCGGTGCCCAGCTTATTTCACTTAGTGTAATGCCCTGCAGTTTCATCCATGTTGCTGCAAATGAGGATTCCCTTCATTTTTAAGCTGAATAGTATTCCATTTTGTATATATGTCACATTTTCTTTATCCATTCATCCATTGAGAGACTCTTAGGTTGACTCTATATCTTGGCTACTGTGAATAATGCTGCAATGAATGAAGGAGTGTAGATTATCTCTTCAACATAATGATTTGTTTTTTATTATAATTTTATTTTAGGTTCAGGGGGTACATGTGCAGGTTTGTTATATAAGTAAACTCGTATCATAGGTGTTTGGTGTATAGATTATTTATTTCATTACCCAGGTAATAAACATAATACTCAATAGGCATTTTTTTCTGATTCTCTCCCTCCACCCGTCCTCCACCCTCAAGCGGACCTTGATGTCTGTTGTTCCTCTCTTTGTGCTCATGTATTCTCATTGTTTAGCTATCACTTATAAGTAAGAACATGCAGTATGTGTCTTTTTTGTTCTTGTATTAGTTTGCTAAAGCAATGGCCTCCAGCTCCATCCATGTTGCTGCAAAGGACATGATCTCTTTTCTCTTTGTGGCTCTGTAGTATTCCATGATGTATATGTGCCACATTTTCTTTATTTAGTTTACTGTTGATGGGCATTTAGATTGATTCTATTTCTTTCCTTATCTTTTTTTTTTTTTTTTTTTTGAGACGGAGTCTTGCTCTATCGCCCAGGCTGGTGTGCAGTGGCATGATTTCGACTCACTGCAAGCTCCGCCTCCCAGGTTCATGCCATTCTCCCTCTATTCTATTTCTTTACCATTGTGAATAGTGCCATGATAAATATATATTAGTAGCATAACATGTGTCTTTATGGTACAGCATACTGATTTCATTCCCTTTGTATGTATGACTAGAAATGCGATTGTTAAAGTGGTAGTTCTAGTTTTAATTTTTTTGAAGAAATTCTATAATGTTTTCCATAACAGATGTGCTGATTTACATTCCCACTAACCATACACAACAGTTCTCTTTTCTTCACATCCTCACCAATATTTGTCTTTCTGATAATAGCCATTTTGTCTTTTTGATAATAGCCATTCTAACAGCTAGGAAGTGATATCTCTTGCTGCTATGTAAGTAAGTCATGGTGCAGGGAGGAGGGTATTGTAAAGATTGACAAAAAATTTATATATGTATAGTATACATTGTAATGTTTTGTCTTTTTGATAATAGCCATTCTAACAGTTATGAAGTGATATCTCTTGCTGCTATGTAGGTAAGTCATGGTGCAGAGGGGAGGGTATTGTAAAGACCAAGCAACCAGTTGGGAGGACAATGGTGCAGTCCAATCTACTGGTGGCTTGGGAAGATGTGTGTGTTTGAATGGAGAGAGGGTGGGTATGAGGTAGGAAGTCCAGAGTTTTGTGTTGGTCATGATAATTGATCATGACCTGTTAGATATTAATATAAGAAGAACAAAATGTCTACTTGGGAAAGACCTGGGTGAGAGGTGTAAATTTGAACTTCATCAGAACAAAGATATTATTTGAAGCCAAGCCTGTAGAAAGAGAAAGGAAAAGGTGAAGAACAGAGACCTGAAAAATTCTGACATTGAAAAGTCTGGTACAGAAGGGAAAACAAGGAAAGGAAATTGAGCAAAAGTCACCTTGAGTAGAAGATCAAGAGTAAAGGAGTAGTCAAATAGTTTATATACCGGTGAAAGGTCATAAAAATAAAAGCCGAAAATTATTATTGGCTTGTCAAGATGAGGACAATTGATGACTTTGACAAAATTCACTTAGTACTGTCATGGAGATGACTGAACTGAAGATGGAAGGAATTGAAGTAGCAACAGTGCAAATAGACTCTCTGCCAGCCACTCTATTAATTAAAAGGATTTTACTCCATTCAAAGGGATATTCTTCCACTCATACACGCCCTGCATGCCATTTCCTCTCCCTTTCTCTTGGAATTTGCCTCTGTGATATTTCTCTCTCAGCCCCGAAACATTAACTTCTCATTCATGCAATAAACCTTCCTAATTAAGCCAGTATAATATGGCTTAATTTTCACTTATCTTAAAAATATTTCCCTTAATCGTACTTTTTCATTCCAATGACTGCCCTAGTTTTCTACTTTATTTCTGTCCAAATTACAAGGTGAAAATCAGGTTTTAATCCACATCAAATTTATCAAGAAATTAGACTTATCCTTAGAAAGAGGGCAGAAACATGACCTCCTGGTGGATTTTGTGCCTACTATGGGTCAGGTAGGCTGAAGAACAACTGGAATAGATTAATTGCCAGCATAAACACAGGATCAGGAATTCACAGGGATCACCATTCCAGGATTAGAGAAGAATCCGTTTGCCTCATGATTGGAACATGCTGCTGAAATTCTACAGAAGTGGCAGGCATCAGAGGCAGAGAAATGTTGAGTACTGAAGTCAGAATCCAAAGACCCAGTACTAGAGAAAATTCATGGACTCAAAACCACCGGGATCTCCACCACGGTGACTGACTGTTTTGTAGTGGTTAAAAAGCAGAGCAGAGAATGTCTGAATGTGTTAAATGCCTCATTGTGCACCAATGAACAAAGAATACTCCCTCACATTTAAAAAAAAAATCAGATTTGAGAGACAGCCATTACAGTCCACACAACAGAAATTCAGAATAATTTGGAGTTGGCCCTTTTGTGAAGATTTGTAGTAAAAAAATGGACAGTCTTATCTGTCATCTTAAAACTCAGGGACCCTTAGTTTTCTCACTATTCGAAAAGTTAGCTAATCAGACCTAAGAAGAAAGAAAGACAACCATGGATGCCCTCAAGAACGGAAATTGAGTTCATGAAACACTGCAGGTAGAGGTGAACCTCCTGAAATAAGCCCTTCAGCAGGAGAGCGCCTAGTGTGTCTGGAATTGGTGGGTTCTTGATCTCACTGACTTCAAGAATGAAGCCGCGGACCCTCGTGGTGAGTGTTACAGTTCTTAAAGATGGTGTATCCGGAGTTTGTTCCTTCAGATGTTCAGATGTGTCCAGAGTTTCTTCCTTCTGGTGGGTTCGTGGTCTCACTGACTTCAGAGTGAAGCTGCAGACCTTCACAGTGAGTGTTACAACACATAAAGGCAGCAGCAGACCCAAAGAGTGAGCAGCAACAAGATTTACTGTGAAGAGCAAAAGAACAAATCTTCCACACATGGAAGGGGACCCCAGCGGGTTGCCAGGGCTGGTTCGGGCAGCCTGCTTTTATTTCCTTAACTGACCCCACCCACATCCTGCCGATTGGCCTGTTTTACAGAGACCTGATTGGTCCATTTTGACAGGGTGTTGTTTGGTGCATTTACAAACCTTGAGCTAGACACAGAGTGCTGATTGGTGCATTTACAATCCTACAGCTAGACACAAAAGTTCTCCAAGTCCCCACTAGATTAGCTAGACACAGAGCACTGATTGGTGAGTTTACAAACCTCTAGCTAGACACAGAGTGCTGATTGGTGCATTCACAATCCTCCAGCTAGACAGAAAAGTTCTCCAAGTCCCCACCATCCCAGAAGCCCAGCCGGCTTCATGTCTCATGGGCACTCGCCTGAGGCACCTAGCCCGGACAGTCCGGCAGCCCAGAGGGAGCTCCTCCCCCGATCAAGCCCAGCAGGCGCTGGCTGGCCAGCCGGCCAAGTGCGGGGCCGCCAAGCCCGCGCCCACCCGGAACTCTCGCCAGCCTGCGAGCGCCAGCAGTCCCGGCCCCTGCCCGCGCTTCTCACTCCACACCTCCACACAACCAGAGGGAGCCGGCTCCAGCCTCGGCCCCCACAGTGCAGTGGCAGCCAGAGCGGACGCCGAGGCCCAGGAGGCACGGAGAGCGAGCGAGGGATGCTAGCACGTTGTCACCTCTCACTAGTAAGTACTGATAATCAGGTTTCCCACTCTCTGCCAGGAAATCTCCTAAAATCAACTTAGATCAAGTTTAGAGAATGAGCCTACCAATTTTCTTCTAGTGTAGCAGGAAAGATCACAAACATTATAGCAATGACTACTAATGCTGTCTCTGGCCCTTTGCAGACACCAGAAGAGGTGGAGATGGTCCATATTTACAATATTTGTTGCAGACAATGAAACAAATTTAGTCCATACTCCACAAATTGCCAGAAGTAATGTTATTTGACCCAACAGGAGGGAGAAAGCAGAATTTGTGTGGAGAGTAAGATGCTGATGTTTGGACGTGCAGAGAAGAAGAGTTTCCATATAACAGGAAAACGTATCATTAATTCTCCTTTGTTGTTGTTGTTGTTTTTGAGACGGAGTCTCACTCTTGTCACCCAGGCTGGAGTGCAAATGGCGAGATCTCGGCTCACTGCAACCTCCGCCTCCTGGGTTCAAGTGATTCTCCTACCTCAGCCTCCCAAATAGCTGGGATTATAGGTGCCTGCAACCAGGCCCAGCTAATTTTTTTTTTTTTTTTTTTTGTATTTTTAGTAGATACGGGGTTTCACCATGTTGGCCAGGCTGGTCTCGAACTCCTAACCTCAGGTGATCCACCAGCCTCGGCCTCCCAAAGTTCTGGGATTACAGGCGTGAGCCACCACGCCTGGCCAGGTATCATTAGTTCTCTAGGGGAAAACACAGGAGTCTAATAAACTAACCCCTTCTTTGCTTTACCCCACAGCCCTTTTTCCTTTCTCTCCAGCTTGTAAGGAAGAGTCTAGATATTCCCACATAGCACTAGGTTCTTCTAAGGGACAATACTGGAAAAAGAAGAAATTACAAGCTGGGGAAAAAGATATAATAGAGTTTAGTTTTGAGAAGGGATGCAGTGCTTGAGAGAAGAAGCTGTCATCCACATGAACCATGATAAAGAGACAGAGATTGGATGGAGGAATTTAAAATATAATTCCTTTTTATTAGTAATATTTTTTCTGTCCTTTGGTATTTATTAAAATATTGAGTAGGTTATAACTGATTAGATGAGATTAAAGGTTCTGGGTTTGGTTTTGTTTTTTGTTTCTTGATTGCCGTTTCTTTGAATGTAATTCCATGTGGTAACTAAGTTCCCATTTTTATTTTGGTTATATTCTTGATAATCCAAACAAGATAAAATAAGAAACTAACCTGGGCTGTGGCTGTAATAATTTTGAGAATGGGATACAATGAATATTTACATGTTTCATTAGACAGAATAAGATGATTGCCTTGGACATAAGGAAAGAAGGGAAAAAAATAATCTAAGATGTTTACCTAGGTTAGTCGATTGGCTCAGTGAGAATAGCAACAACTATGGGGTTTGAGGAAGAAAACTAATAACCTAAGTTGAAGACAACCAGTAGGCAATGGGATATCAATGTTTGCAGCTTATGACAGAGCCAGAGCCAGAACTTCCCCTGCATGCTGGTGAAAAATAAACCCATGGGAAGAGATGAGATTCCCTAAGGCAGACGGATCAGTTAGGATCTCTAGAGGAATCCAAGGGCACCCTGAGATAGTTAATTGGACAATTGTTAATTAAAATTCTAAAATGTTAGCCACAATTAATGTTCTTCAGATAATGTTGCAGTGCAAAATAAAGAAAATAGCTATCAACTATTAATAATAACATATGTTATCATTAGCATAGCAACTATGCTATGATTGTTTGCTTTCCTTATCCTATGCCAGCCCTTTTACCTATGCAGAGTTTTGGATCTGATGGAGTGACTCATATGTTTATTCTCATAGATTCTAAGCAATTGGTGGTCATGTCTTCATTGGATTAGCACAGTTTTCTAAGGATAATTAGGCAAAGGAGTTTCAAGTGATACCCCAGTGATGCCTCTACGTTCCAAACACAGTCTCTTTTATTCTACTAAGTAACAGTAACTCAATTTATTTCTAGTTATTGTGACAAATCACCCAGGACAGTGTAGTGATCTCCATCTTCTCTGCCTGATGGTTCAGCAGCATGAGACGCCCAAAATGTCCTGGGAATAGTTTTAGCTTCCAGTTCATTGGGAAGATGTTGATATTGACTCATGGAAGCATTTGGGCATTATGACCTTCAAATTATTGAACCATATTGTTTGGGACAGGATGCAAAATTTCTTCTACTGTGTGAATAATTGGGGTGGGCGGTGGGGGTGGGGCGGCGCTAACCACTGTGATTCATGCTTTCAATCCCAGAACTTTGGGAGGCCAAGGTGGCAGGATTGCATGAGCCCAGGATTTCATGATCAGTCTGGGCAACATAGTGAGATCCCATCTGTACAAAAAAAAAGAAAAGAAAAATTAGCCAGGCATAGTGGTGCATACCTGCAGTCCCAGCCACTTGAGAGGCTCAGGCCAGAAGGCAGGAGAATCGCTTGAGTCTGAGAGATCAAGGCTGCAGTGAGCTGTGATTGTGCCACTGCACTTTAGCCCGGGTGAGAGAGTGAGACCCTGTCTCAAAAAAAATTAAAAAAAAAAAAGGAGTAATTGGTGAGAAGAGCCACTTCCACCTCAATGCTTTAACTCGCAGACTTACACATCCTATCAATGAAGCCAAAATTGGTTGCTGGATTAAAACATATACCTCACTATGTAGGAATAGCATCCTCATCTCACAAGGTGTCGTCTCCTTGTTTGAACTGTAACTGGGCCTTTAGTGGGCCATTTCACTGTTCTTTCAAACTGGCTACCATTGCTATAAAATGCGTTCCTAGTCAGAGAAGACATATAGGGGAAAATGGCAGTTGATCAAGTCATTCTACAAGTTCATGAATAGTGCTGCTTGCAGGAGCATTGCAGGCAGGGAAGGTAAATCTTTATGTAGAATATGTAGTTGTACCCATGAGAGCTGCCTTCTCTGATGGGAGGGGTCAACTTTTTTTTAGGGCCACCCTTGAGTAGGACTGGAGTACAATATACATTCATTACCTTCCATCTTTTCTGCCAGCAGAGCTCGATTTTCTTCTGAGAAGTCGTATCCATGTGCCAGAAAACAAGTAGGGTTACTATTACCCAGTCACAAGAGATGAGTATTACAAATAAAATATTACAAAAAAAATTAAAACACTAGACTGTTCAAAGCCAGTCTTGATTTTGTTTTTCCTTGCTAGGATAAGTAATAAAATTTTAACTGAGACTCAATATAATATGCTGAGGGACTTCTTGGAAATGAGTCCTCCTCCTAAAAGGTTAGTATAAAAGGAACAGACCCTTTCTGGCCTCTGCATGTTGTTACGTGCATTTGACACCCGGATCTAAAGCAAACATCTTGAGAAAATGAAGGACACTAGCTTAAGTGCATAAGCTAACAAAGTGAGGATGGCATACCGGAAAGATGAAAACAACCTAGATCCTTGACAATGTTGTTAAGCCACTGAATTAGTCACTCATGGAATTGCTTTGCCTCTAAAGTTATTGTGTGCAAAACAAGAAACAAAACTCCAATATGTGGAAATGACTGAATGAAGGAGGTAGGGCAAAGGGCAAAAGTAAGAATCTTACCCTTCCAGTCTAGAAATCTAGAAGTTTGGCAGCCTTGCAGAGGTAGGGAAGAAAAAGATGATTAGGTCATAGGACTAATAAAATCAGTCTCTCATTGAATGATCTATAAAAGATAAAGGAGTCAAACTGGAACAAATATTATTTGTGATTATGGGTGGTTTCTTTCACTCAAGTCTATTTTTTTAACCCAAATCTACTTTTAAAGCCTTCATGTAGAGACCATTAAAACTGAGAACTAAGGGGTTGATCAGTACACCAAATCTAAGTACTGATAATTCTTTCTTTCTTTCTCTTTCTTTCTCTTTCTTTCTTTCTTTCTTTCTTTCTTTCTTTCTTTCTTTCTTTCTTTCTTCTTTTTTCTTTCTTTCTTTCTCTCTCTCTCTCTCTCTTTCTTTCTTTCTTTCTTTCTTTCTTTCTTTCTTTTTCTTTCTTTCTTTCTTCCCTTCCTTCCTTCCTTCTTTCTTTCTTTCGAGACAGGGTCTCACTCTGTCACCCAGGCTGAAGTACAGTGGCATGATTTTGGCTCACTGCAACCTCTGCCTTCCAAGCTCAAGCGATCCTCCTACCTCAGCCTCCCAGGTATCTGGGACTACAGGCATGTGCCACTATGCCCAGCTAACTTTTGTATTTTTGATAGAGATGAGGTTTCACCATGTTGCCCAGGCTGGTCTCGAACTCCTGACCTCAGTTGATCCACCTGCCTCGGCCTCCCAAAGTGTAGGATTACAGGCGCGAGCCCCTGGGCCTGGCCGATAATTCTGCTAATGTAAGAGTGACTGTGGACTCCTCACTGTCATTACAACATTGGCATCATATGAGAGTTTATTAGAATCTCAAGCTCTATCTAGATTTACTTAATCAGAACCTGCATTTTAACAAGATTCCCAAGTGATTGATAAGAACATTAAAATTTGCGAAGCATTTTTAAGGCAAAACTTTTGTGTGTAGTTATTAGCACATGGAATTGACTAGAAAAAAAATAGACGAAAAGCTTATTAGGTTCGTAAGCGAAATGTATTCCCACTGAGTTTTCTATTGCTTGCTGCTTAATGCAAACTCATTTGTACAGAAGGAAGAGTTTTTGAATGGAAACGGCTTAAACATACTTATAGCCTCTTTTTTGTTTAGTGTAGTAAATATTTTCAGATTTTTGAAAACTATAAAGAGCATTAGCATTAGGATTCTGAGATCGGTAATTCTGTAAGATGCAGAAATAAGTATAAGTGAGGCTTTGGAACATGAAATGTTTAAATAACTGTTTAAGAAGACAATAAAGTCAATATCACATGAAAGGAACATGATTAGCTTACAAATGCAAGCAACTCAATGTCATTGTCAGGCACTATCTAGGTACTGGGAGTAAAAAATATGAACGGTATAATCCTTGCCTGAATGAAACACACAATCTAAATAAACTGTAAACCAATTATCAGATTAAAATGAGCAGGCAAAAATAAGGGGTATGTTTTGGTAGTCTTTGACATATACATCTCCAAACAACAGACAGAAGCCTCATAGTGAGCTTTACATTTTTTTTAAGTTAAAAAATAAAAACTTTCCAGCATACATTATTCTTCTTCTGCAAGCAGTACCACAGTATTTTTTAAGGTGCCAACTGTCCTCTATATTTGATGTATGTGGTTCAAGTTAAGCTACACCATTGCTCCAAGGTAGAGGCATGAGATACAGGTCTGGCCAATCAGAGAAGAGTATAGTATTGTTTTCAGCTATCATCCTTCCCTCCAACATCTCCCCAACTCAAGAGGAAGAAATCATTCACTAGAGTAGTAAGTCTGGGCAACCAGAAAAATGATTCCATTTGTAGTGATAGAAATGTCAGTAAGTGAAGAGCATTTGGGAAGGAAGATGAAGAATTCCACTTTAGATAATGAGATTTAATTTAAAATGTTATTATTTCTTTTTGATTATTAAAGTAATGCTTGGTTTTGCAGATAATTTTGAATATAGGCCAAAGTGGAAGGAAAACATTTAAAATACTTTCTGAAACACCTATTCTGTATCCTTGCAGTTAACCTATGATTTTTCTCCTTTTAGCTTCTAATATAATAAGTTACAAAAATTGATTATTTTTAACATTTAAGCAAACTTACATGGCCTTGCACGAACAAACTCAGCTTGTTTTGTCTCTCTCTCTCTCTCTCTCTGCCCCAACCCCCTTCCTTTTCTCCTTCGCTCCCTCTGTTTGGTTACACAAACCGTTGAATTTAATCATTAATATTTTGTTTTGCATCTATGTTTATGTATGAAGTTGGCATAAGATTTTCTTTCTCATCTTTGTCAGGCTTTGCTGCCAAGGTTAAATCGGTCTCATAAAATGAATTAGGAAATATCTTCATATACTCTGAAATACTTTGTTTAAAATTATTTTATCAAAAAATTAAATAAAATTATCACATTAATTCATTGAATGTTTGGAATAACTTATTAGTAAAATTGCTTAGGCCTGAAGTTTTCTTTATGCAACAATTTTAAGCTACTAATTTAATCCTGTTAAAAGTGCTGAACGTCTCCACATATCCATTTGTATCTATTCTCATACACATTCTCATCATTTACTTTGTAGAATTATGTTGGTGTAAAAATTTGTCCTCTCATTTAAGTTTTCAAATTTCTTGCCACAAAGATGTTCCTACTCTCTTCTTATGTTTTTACCACTGTATTTTCTATATTTATGTTCCTTTTCACATTACTAGTGTTGTTTTAGCTTTTCTCGATTTATCATGAGATTTTCCATAGGTTTGGAAATTTTATCAATTTTTTTTTGCGGGGGGCGGGTAGGAGGTCGGTTGAAGGGCAAAATATATCTTATTTGATCCTTTATATATTTTGTTTGGTTTCATCAATTTTTTTCTTCCATTTTATATTTTCCTTCCTTCAAGTTCCTTTAGATGTATACTGGTCCTGCTTCCCTGACTTGATCATGTGTTCATTAATTGTCAGCCTTTCTTCTTTCCTAACTTTGGCATTTTAAGTTTATGAATGTCTCTCTAGATACTGCCTACCTGCATTCCATAAGTTCTCATACACAATATTTTCATTATTATTCTTGTTCTTTTTTTTTTTTTTTTTTTTGAGACAGAGTCTCGCTCTGTCGCCCAAGCTGGAGTGCAGTGGCGCAATCTCGGCTCACTGCAAGTTCCGCCTCCCGGGTTCACGCCATTCTCCTGCCTCAGCCTCTCCGAGTAGCTGGGACTACAGGCGCCCGCCACCACGCCTGGCTAATTTTTTTTTTTTTTTTGTATTTTTAGTAGAGACTGGGTTTCACCGTGGTCTCGATCTCCTGATCTCGTGACCCGCCCGCCTTGGCCTCCCAAAGTGCTGGGATTACAAGCGTGAGCCACCGCTCCCGGCCTATTCTTGTTCTTAAACATTTTCTAGTCATCACCATGATATTGCCTTTTATCTATGATTTATTTAGATATGCATTTAAAACGTTCACAACATGTTATAGCTATTGTCTTTCAATACACACAAAAGCAATTTTCCATGTCCTTCTGCTGAACTGTCCGACTTTCTGCCTTTCCTCAATATTTGGCCGCCTTATTATTATTATTATGTTTTGTTTTGTTTTTTCAGACAGTTTCTCTCTGTTGCCCAGGCTAAAGTTCAGTGGCACAATCTTGGCTCACTGCAACTTCTGCCTCCCGGGTTCAAGCAATTCTCCTGCCTCAGCCTCCCTAGTAGCCGGGATTACAGGGACCCACTACCACGCCTAGCTAATTTTTATGTTTTTAGTAGAAACGAAGTTTCACCATGTTGGCCAGGGTGGATGCGAACTCCTGGACCTCCAATGATCTGACTGCGTCAGCCTTCCAAAGTGCTGGTATTACAGGCCTGAGCCACCACACCCGGCCTCAAGGTAACTCTCTAAAAATATTTTTTATTCAGTTTTCTAGGCTTTCTTAAGAGGAGCAATCAGATTACATATTCTTTATTTTGCGGTTGTGACACTTCAAATTTTTTGAATTATTTTTTGTGTAAGATGTGTATTTTGTGATAAAATCCTGAAATAGTATCTTAGCATTAGTGCTTTATTTTATAACATTTCCATGAAAAAGACATTAGTTCAATAACAATTAAAATTTAGAAAATTCTTGTCTGCTTAATGGCAGATATTTCAAAAATCATTGAGTTTGATTAGTAATTCTCATGATTTGTTAGCTTTAAACAAAAAGTTGTTCATTGTAGTAGAAAAATAAACATTGACAAAATAAATTTATTTAAATATAGCATCTTTATAAAAAATGTAAACTTTATGACTTCAGAAAATATTCTTTGAAAAATTGTGGGTATTGTTTTTAAGATTAATGACATGCTTAAGTTTAAAATAAATCTCTTTTTAATTGTCCAAAAATACAAATGCAGCAAGCAAAATAAAGATGTTGAAATATTTTATTTAATCTAAATTTAACATCCAGAAAAATAACAAAATACTTACATAAATTACACTCATGAGAGAAAAATATATTCAAAAATGGGTATTCTGAAACTTTAAAAACCTATTTTATGATTTAATAAATTTGAACCTTAGCAGACAGAGCATACCAAAGAATTACAATCGAATAGGATGCCTAACTTGCACTGACATTTGTGTTGTCTTATACTTCCACGTTGTTGGTATCAGGATTTTTAAGATCTTACATGACCAAGATGAATTAAAATTACAAATAGAATTAAGGTTGTTAATCAGTTGACCTTGTAATAGGGAGATCGTCCTGGATTATCTAGGTGGATCCAGTGTAATTATGGAGATCCTGAAAAGATGGAAGAGGAAGGCAAAAGAGGGGTCAGAGTGAGAGAAAGGCTTGAAGATACTATGTTTTAAAGATGGAAGAAGGGGCCTGGCGACAAGCTGGAATCTGGAAAAGACAAAGAAATAGATCTCCCCTAGAGCCTTCAGAAGGAATGCAGCCCTTCAGATGCCATGGTTTTAGTCCAGTGATACCTATGTCAGACTTCTGATCTCCATGACTACATAGTGATAAAGTTGTGTTGTTTAAGCCCCTAACTGTGTAATAAATCGTTACAGCAGAAATAGAAGACTGATACAACACCAATTCTTTAAATGCATTAAGGCATCTTGCAAAGACCAGCTGGTAGACGCTATCTGAAAAGATTATGATTAAAGATATTTCAAACTGGTAAATTTGTATATAATGGAAATGTCAGCTTTCTGCATTCTTATCAAACTTACTTGAAGACAGATACTATTTTTATGATAGAATCATAAATGGCTACCTAGGTTATCTTTCTATATGAAAACTTAAACAGGAAGATATAATTTGTCAAGTTGATTCTCATGGGAACATCATAAAATGGATTATTGTTGGTTAAATTGGACATTCATACATCGATGCCATTATCCCCATACCTTTTTCAAGAAGGTAATAGTTCATCTAAAGAACTACAATTTTGAGATTCACTATGGAAGTTTGTTGTCACCAAGAATTCAAATAATGCTTTTAAAATAATAATATTAATAAAAACCTTCCTTTAATATTTCTGAGCCAGAGATGTTACTATTCTACCAGGTTTATGCTTTTAGAGGTCAAATTATTTTAGGTAAAAGAGAAAAATGCTCAAAATTGTGTTTTAGGGAAAAAAAAGTAGCAAGATAAGAAGCAGTTTGGACTTCTAGCGAAGATGACTTTGTAAGTTCATACTTTTGGTTAAACCCATGTTTCCAAACACATTGTGATGACAAAATATAGAACAATAAAATAAAGACCCAACCTGGAACAAAAAGAAGATAACTTCCCTGTAGAGCACACAAACAACACAAAGAGTAGACAGAAGCAATGAACCTGCTCGACTCAAGGTCTGGAGAAAGCAGAGGCAGCCAATAATTAGCTCATGTAGAGAACTGGAATTAAAATATTTCATATGGATTAAGGGGACCCCTCGAAACCTAGGGATTTTGTGGATTCCCTGATGCTAATAATACAGGAACTGGAACTGTGCTTATATGCTTTCATGTCCAGGGAAGCAGGTGAAAATACACACAGCATCACAAGGAAACTGAAATAAATTGTTTGGGACTCATACGCAAGAGCCCCAACAGTGCCTTAGTGCAGAATGCATTTCAAGACTTGGTTATGGGTTTGGAACTACAGTAAATGAAACACCATTAGACAGAAAGTTATGGAGAAAGAGTAAGAGTGAAAGCAAGAGAGAGCAACAGTGGGAGAGAAAGTAAGAGAGATCCTACAAAAAAACATTAAAAAGCCAAAAGTATACAACCAGAGATCAATTCTTTTTAAGTGAAATCAAAATAATAGAACAGTCTGAAAAATATGCTTTTAAAGCATATGTTTAGGAGGCTGAAAAATCTAACATTCATACAAAATAAATAATTAGCTTGAGGATATTAAGGGAATAAATTTGAAATCTTAGATGAAACAAAGTTATTAAAATACAAAGATATATACCTAGAATAAACTCCAAACTGAGCAGAGAAAAAAAAAAAAAAGATGAAACAACAGATTTCTCAGGGGCTAACCCAGAATATAGCACACAGAGGACTAGAGTAAAAGAAAGAAAAGGAGGAGGAGGAGGAAGTAGAGGAGGAGGAGGAAGTAGAGGAGGAAGAGGAGGAAAAAGAGTATTGCAAAACATGAAGGATAGATCAAGAGCCTCTGATAAATAACTAATAGGTAATTCATAATTATAAGGTGGTCCTGGCCCGATCGTGTCCTCAGATGGTGTGATGGTTAATATTAAGTGTCAACTTGATTGGATTTAAGGATGCAAAGTATCGTTCCTGGGTGTGTCTGTGAAGGTGTTGCCAAAGGAGATTAACATTTGAGTCAGTGGACTGGGAAAGGCAGACCCACCCTTAGGCGTGGTCTGATCAGCTGCCAGCACAGCCAGAATAAAAGCAAGCAGAAAAACATGAAAAGACTAGACTGGTTCAGTCTTCTGGCCTACATCTTTCTCCCACGCTGGATGCTTCCTGCCCTAGAATATTGGGCTCTAGGTTCTTCAGTTTTGGGATTCAGGCTAGCTTCCTTGCTCTCAGCTTGCAGACAGCCTATTGTGAGACCTCACCTTGTGATCCTGTGAGTCAATAGTCCTTAATAAACTCCCTTTTATATATACATCTAACCTATTAGTGCTGTCCCTCTAGAGAACCCTGACTAATACAGATGGCTAGGAGAAGCAATTTCCGGTATTTCTGAAGAAACATATCTGTCTTCATTCTCATTGAACGATCACAGATAAAGTTTCAAGAAAAGTAAACATATCATCAAAATCTGCAAAACAAGGAAATAAGACACTATAAGCAAGAAAGAACAGAAACAAAGAGGAAACTGAATTAAATTCCAAGTCTTCAATTATAAGGATTGTCAGGAAACAGAATATTAGTATGTTCAATATGCTTAAAAATATAAAAAAGATTACAAATATGAACAAATATTGAAAAACTGGAAAGTTATCTAGCTAAGAAACAAATAGAACTTCTATAAAATAAAATACATAATTATTTAAATGAAAAACAAATTAATGGGAAGAATTAGCAGTAATTTAAGTATAAATAGATTTTTAAAATTAGTGGATGGAAGACACAGATAAAGAAATTACTCAGAATGTGGCACATAGAGATAGAAGTAGAAAACATGAAAGAATGGTTAAGAGACTTAATGTGAGGAGATACAGAAGGGGTGTGTGTGTGTGTGTGTGTGTGTGTGTGTGTGTAATTGCAAGGAGGGTAAAATGACTCATAAAAAATAAAAATTGTGATTCATCATAGTGAAATGGAAGAAATTAATGACACAAAGAAGATCACTTAGAGAGAAAAAAAGACTATCTTTAAATGGATGGAAACCAAAACCATAGAGAACAATTTATATTATATTATTAAAGTCTTGGGAAAATTTATGCCAGCCAGACACAAACCAAATAAACTGATTTAGTACTTTTAATACCAGGCAAAGTAGAACTCAAGGTAACAGAGGATATACAATACCAATGCACAGTAATTTTAAAAACCTACCAGAAGTAACACTAATCTCAAAACTAGAACTAACAAACTCGATTTCAGAATAGATTGGAGAAAGAAAAAAAATTGCAGTGTGAAATTTAATGAGAAAAATAAGGAGAGAAACTTGTCTGTTGAATGTGGTATTAGAGATTCAATGTTGATCTTCAAGAGAGCAGTATTATGAAACTGACTGAAGAGTAAACCAGGTTGCAATAGAAAAAAAAATGAAGGACGGGTGAGAAAGTGAAGATTTCAGAATTGTATCTGGGGAGTGAGAGGGAGAGCTAATGCCAAAGCTGGAAGGGACCATGTGGCCAAGAGAGATTTTTTTTTTTCTTCTAAAACCTGGACATCCTTTTCAACAGAATTTCAATGTGATTTTTGTTTGCCAATGTGGAAAATTATAATAATACTCTTCTTTATTAGTCCTTTTCCCTTCTTGTCACACAAGTGGAGGAATCAAAAAAGAAAGCCCTTTGAGGTCAGGCCTTGGGTCACGTGCTACTTTGTTAGCATGAGTGCAAGAAAGAAAGGTGAGACGTCATTTAGCCATAGCCACATGCATGACTTCCTACTGCCCTGTGATACCACCTGGTACAGTAGCCCCATTGGAGTCCTGGGAGCTGACCAATTGGATAAGCAACTCCTCCCTCAAGGGAGAGAGGTGAAGCAAGCCGGAGGTTCTTATGTGTCGAATTATGTCCCTGGCCCGGCCCCTCCCAAATTCATACATTCTAGCTGTAACCCATAGTACCTTAGAATGTGACTCTATTTGGAAATAGAGTCTTTAAATAGGTAATTAAGTCAAAATGCAGTCGTTGGAGTGGGCCCTAAACCATTATGACTGATATCTTTATAAAAAGTGGAGATTAGAGCACCACCAAATGCAGAGGGGAATCTGTCTGAAGACACAGGGATAAGATATCCATCTGCAAGACGAGGTGAGAAGCCTCAGAAGAGATCAATCATGCTGACACCTTAATCTCAGATTTCGGCCTCCAGAATTATGGGAAAATAAATTTCTGTGGTGTAAGCCACCCAGTCTGTGGTACTTTGTTATGACAGCTCTGGCCAGCTGATAGAGGACTGGATGAAATTCTGAACTCATTTTCTCCCTAGTGTCCCAAACCTCTTTTTAATTTAATTTAATTTTATTTTAAATTTAAGGTGTGACAGGGCATTGCAGCCAAGCCCACAGTCAGAGGAAAGATCAGAATCAAATATTCAGATAAGATCAGAGGGGTTGACCTTAAAAGTCCCAAAAACGAGTCAGTACAAAGGCACATTTTCCACTATACTGAAAAAATAGCCCTTGCTCTTTTTCTCTGTCTTGAATTATGCTCAGATGTGTTGTGCAACCCTTTGCACTAGGAATGAAGCTTGTTATGCCCAGGTGATAAGGTAGCTCAAATAAAAAATAAGACTAATAATTTCAAATTACCAGTTTGAAGAAAATGACCCCATTTCTTTACTAAAAACCCACAAAAGAAAATTGATGCCCCCCAAAAAAGTTAAGTCCACATAGTAAAAATCCTCTTTCCTTGTTGTCAGAGATAAATATAAAATATTATTTAGGTAAAAGTGATTAGAAAAATAAAGTCAAAGTTCACAAAGCTATATCTTTTTTTACTTGTCCAGTAATACTAAAGTTTAGAAACATAAACTTCCCTATCACACAAACCTTGTGAAATTTCCAATAATTTCAGATATACTTGGAGATAGTTTTCATAATTAAAATAAATGAAAGCATTTTAATTTCAAAATACTTAGTAAAATGTCCTGGGCTTTAGAATTAAATCTTATGTGTTTGAATCCTGAATCTGTCACTTATTAATGGTGTAACATTTTGTGACATACTCTATAGTTCTCTGGCTTCCAGGGTTCTCTTATGCAAATAAGAATAATAATGCAAACCACACATGACATTTTAAAGATAAAATAAGAAAGTTTGAGCTAAACCATTTTGTGAAGCTTATGGTACATTATTTGGGGTGCTATTTTTATTATTCTTATTTACCTTTGAGTAAGAAAGAAAAGGGACCCAAGGAATTTTTCTTTCCAAAACTGTTTTTTAAAGCCTCTCTTTCTCATATAGCATCTGAGACCTCTGCTTGGTAGCTATCAACTTTTGCCATGTTATATTCTGAACACAGCCTATGAAAAAATATAAAAATGTCATGAAATCCAAATCTCCCCATTTCTAACACTCCAAACTGTCTATCTTTGTTTTACTCTGCATTGTATATTTTTAAAATAGGTAGTAGGAAGCAATGGCCATTTTGGCTTGCTGCAGTCAGAGCTGTACTGTAAGGGGTAGATAAGTATAACACCCATCCCTCAGAGGCCAATGCAAGGGAGCCCTGAAGATTAGCCTTGGCCTTGAGGTTTTGTCCAAGCAAACATCTTATCAGGCCAATGGAAGACAAAATGTGCACTTATATTAAAAAAAAAAAGGAAAAGTTTACTCTGGATTTAACTTTAAACCCAGGAATGTGTGATGGTATGCTATAAATTGTCTTTAAGGTGGGAACACTGAAAGTCAAACTTCTAAGTACCTGAAAGAAAAATTTGAAGCTTCTTGTTCTTTTGAGTGTCAAATGACCAGATATGTGTACCACGTCTATGGAACTTAATGATATAGGTTGTCTACCCTTTAATATTTATGATGTTATCTAAAGGCTGTATGTACTTGACATTTCCAGGGCCAATTTTTGGAAATGATCTTAACCCAGCTTCTAAATTTGCAAACACAAATTATTTGGGCAAATACTTCTGGTAGTTAGATAACAATGCAGTGTTTGAGAATATTATTTGATGCACATAATTTTAGAGAACATGCTGGAAGAAGGTAAAGTAGGCTCCCCACTATACACAAATAAAACTTTTAAAAACCTAAAAGTTTAGTCATATCCACAAAGTTTTTATCTAAAAAATGAAAAGGAATGACAGAATTTAGGAATAGCTTATTAAACACATCAGATGACCTCAAATATTCACTTAACAACATCGTTATTTGAAAGTACCTTCATAAATAGAGACAAGTAGCATATCATTATCTATTTTATTCCTGGGGATTTGACTCCCTCATCTCATCTTTCCCATTATAGATAATTTACTGAAACACCAAACACTAATCAAGAGATCTATGGGGATCAAATAAGTAGGAAAGGATGCTCTCTTTCTCCCAGGTACTTGAATGGGGGATTAGGGGGAATAATTTTCTATGATCTAACTGGTCAATGTACTATTCATGTTTTTCAATGCATTCATTTGAACATCAGCTTAATACAGTCACCATGCCTAAATTCTAGTAATAAAATCAATACAAAATGGAATTTTCTAAACTGCATTTAATTTAATTGTGATTTTCCTTTATTTGTATCTTAAAAAAAATCTTTTCAAAAGCTCTATGAGTGGTCTGCCCAAAGTGTAAGTGCCTGATTGATTGACAGATTATTTTACAACTAGTACTTATTATTCCTTTCTATTAAGAGCTGAGTGGCTTTTAAAGTAAAAACATTAGGGTGAAAAAAAGGTCTTTGATTCATTTATTTTAAACAGAAAATTGGAGAGAAAAAAGTTATAAAGTTGGTGATTTTGACAGTATGTGCATTTCTTGCATAATATATTAATTGACAGTCATAAATTGTAATGGGTAGACCCACAATGCAAAATGGAAAAGGTAAAAATGTATGGAATAATCTGAAAGGTATTATGTGGGTAATGATTGACCTCTTCTCAGTTCATATGTGGGTATTTAAATAGAAAACTAAAATGGAAGGTATGTGGAGATTTTGACTCCAGTACATACTTTATGAGATTGTGGAAACTGTGTAAAAGGCAGGTGCTGCTTTCTCCTTTACAGTCCTATAATGTTTTCTTCCTTTAAAAATAGTTGGATTTTTTTAAAATTTAAAAAATTTAGGTGATGGTCCTTATACAAAAATTAACTCAAGATGGATTAATGACTTAAACGTAAGGCCTAAAACCATAAAAACCCTAGAAGAAAACCTAGGCAATACCATTCAGGACATAGGCGTGGGCAAAGACTTCATGATTAAAACACCAAAAGCAATGGCAACAAAAGCCAAAATAAACAAATGGGACCTAATTAAACTAAAGAGCTTCTGCACAGCAAAAGAAACTATCGTCAGAGTGAACAGGCAACCTACAGAATGGGAGAAAGTTTCTGAAATCCATCCATCTGATAAAGGGCCAATATCCAGAATCTACAAAGAATTAAAACAAATTTACAAGAAAAAACAAACAATCCCATTGAAAAGTGGGCAAAGGATATGAACAGACACTTCTCAAAAGAAAACACTTAGGCAGCCAAAGACATATGAAAAAATGCTCATCATCACTGGTCATCAGAGAAATGCAAATCAAAACCACAATGAGTTAGAATGGCGATCCTTAAAAAGTCAGGAAACAACAGATGCTGGAGAGGGTGTGGAGAAATAGGAACACTTTTACTCTGTTGATGGGAGTGTAAATTAGTTCAGCCACTGTAGAAGACAGTGTGGTGATTTCTCAAGGATCTAGAACTAGAAATACCATTTGATCCAGCGATCCCATTACTGGGTATATACCCAAAGGATTATATATCATGCTACTATAAAGACAAATGCACACATATGTTTATTGTGGCACTATTCACAATAGCAAAGACTTGGAACCAACCCAAATGTCCATCAATAATAGACTGGATAAAGAAAATGTGGCACATATACACCATGGAATACTATGCAGCCATAAAAAAGGATGAGTTCATGTCGTTTGCAGGGACATGGATGAAGCTGGAAACCATCATTCTCAGCAAAATATCACAAAAACAGAAAACCAAACACCACATGTTCTCACTCATAAGCAGGAGTTGAACAATGAGAACACATGGACACTGGTTGGGGAACATCACACGCCGGGGCCTGTCGTGGGGTGGGGGGCTGGGGGAGGGATAGCATTAGGAGAAATACCTAATGTAAATGACGAGTTGATGGGTGCAGCAAACCAACATGGCACATGTATACCTGTGTACCAAATCTGCACGTTGTGCACATCTACCCTAGAGCTTAAAGTATAATAATAATAATAATAATAAAGTTTAGGTGATGGTTCCAAAATTTTGTTGAAATCCTTTGTCATATAATTATATTGCACATATGACTTTCATAGGTTAGTTCCTCTTTTATTTACTCATGGTTGATATTTGAAAAAAAAGTTGATAAAATTCTTATTTTATTATCCAAATTACTAGCAAAGCCTACCAACTGCACTCTGTTTGTATTGGACTAACTTTAGACAATAGTATCTACATAGTATTAGATAGTATTTAAGAAGATAGAAACTCATGACCTAGTCACTTTCCAAAGGCCTCACCTCCTGTTACCATTACATTGAACATTAGGTTTTGAAATAATGGATTTTAAGGGCACAAAAACATCCAGACTATAGCAGTAACTTGGACCTAAATGATCAGATGTAATCTGATCATTGGTTTATAACACCTCATGTATTCAAATATATCCATCTGAAGTTTGCTGCTCAGCAATGTATTAAACATAAGAGAGATGAGCAAATAAAATAAACTACGCTACAATTTGCATATCATTTTTATTTTGTGGTCATGAATTACAAAATGGCGACTACTCCAAGAAGGCTTAACAAGGTGGCAAGGCCTAATTTCTTTCTATGTCCTTTTACATGCATGAGTCCTTATCATGTGTGTTGATAGTTAGAAAAAACTTCATACAGTTGCTGCTCATTATGCTTTAGTCCTATCAATGGATTTAAAAAAATTTCTTGTGACAAGTGGGAGAGCTAGTCATAACAGGCTGGGTCTAAATGTTATATCGCTGCATATAGCAAACTCTCCACAAACGTGAACTAATACCCATGGCCAAATTGAGCCAATCGACAAGAATAAGAAGTCAGTAAGAGCAGCTGAGTATTATTTATTTTTTAGTGTCATTCAAAGAGTTACTTTTAAGCTCATGCTGTGAGTGTCGTTTATATGCCTTTTGGGGATTTGTGATTAAATTTAGCCTGGAGAGACCGATTTAGAACTCCAGATTTAGATGACACTGCTGAGCTCTTAAAATTGACTAAGAGAAGTTGTTGAATATTTGGCCTAGAAAGCAAAGCATGTTGCATAAAGGGAGAGCAGAGCACTGAGGCAGCACTGCAAGAGGCAAAACCAGAATGAGTCCACACTGGAGTTCAGCACACATGGGAGAAAAGAACTGAATAAATCATGCATCTGAACCAAAATCAGCTTGATGAATGAAATAGAATTACTGATGAACCAAAGTGTGTGCTCAAATCACATCAGTCCATTACCAAGCAAGGGTTGGGGAAAGAGACTCGTCTTAGGAAATAGATGTTTAAATTATGATTCCAAGCTTGATTTTTAAGCGGTAGAACCCATTTGGAGTAAGCAATTCCTGACTGCTATGCTGCCTGGCCACTCTTCCTTTGCTCAGCGTCTGCCAAGCAAACCTTTTGGGGCATTCATCTATTCTAGATCCCAGCCACCTTGTGACATGCCTTCATTGTTCTATCTACACTTGTATTTGTTTTTGACGCCTCCTGCTTCCCCTGTGCTTATCCCTTCCTTTTCTTCTAAGGCATCTTGCCTGCTCATATTCCTATTTATCTCTTCTTGTCAAAAGCTGCATTCAACCCTTATTCTGGCTTCTATGATGATCATTTCATTGTGTGTGTTTGTTTGTTTTGAAAATCACCTTAGTAGAATTCACCAGGATTGGCATACATCCACTTGTTAGGGAAATTTTTTCCAATAATTTTGCATACAATTCTAAGATAGTCTTTTAGAAGTGTTATGCTTTCGTTTTTATTGATTTTGTGTATTTAGAAAGAAATTAATAAAAAGACAGTTAAGAAACAAAAGGAAGGAAATTGTGGACCAACTGGGACTATCGTCCATTGTTGGTAGAACAAATACTTCAAACATGGTACCACTGCTTTGGAAAACTGTCCAATATTTTTTAATAAAGTTAAATTTATGCTTATCCTATGGAAGAACAACTCCATTCCTGGGTACATACCCTAAAGGAATATAGGAAGGTGTTCATGTCCACTAAAAAAAGATTTTACAGGAACATTTATAAAAGCTTTACTCATCATAGGCAAAAAACTGGCAACAACCTAAATGTCCACCAATAGGATAATGAATAAACAAATGAGAAATATGTATAACAATATGGATGAATCTCAAATTAATTATATTTACTGAAAGAAGCCAGACATAAATGAGCACACAATGTATATTTCCATTCATATGAAGTTCAGGAATAGGGAAAACTAATCAATGGTGATAAAAGACAAAATAAAGCCTATTCTTAGAGAGGGACTATTATCGGGAAAGAGGTATGAAGGAAGTTTCTGAGGTATGGAAATACACTAGCCTTGCTATAAGTGATAGTTACTGAAGTGTAAACATTTATTAAAATGTTTCAAGCTATACATTTAAAGTTTATGCATCTCAATGTATTAAAAGAAGAAAGGAAAGAATAAAGGAAGATACCATGAAAAGAACACAGATTTGAAAACAAGACATTCCTGGATTCAGAATCTAGGTCTCATTTAACAATTCTGTGATTTTGAGCAAGTTACTTAATCTCTTTCAACCTCAGTTTTCTCATCTATAAAATGTAGAACTGTCACCTACCTCATAGGTATATTAAACAGATTATTTAATAGTAGCAAATCAATAAATATTAATTCATTTCCTGTCCCTTTTCTTCCTGTTGTGACTAATTATTAACAGTGATATGATTCCTGGCTAATATTCTTTCCACCATGCCACAAAATACAATTGAATGCACATTAAAGTTTGAGGTTGACACCTCTAGAAGTGTGAATCAACATGACTCTGATAAATTATGCACTAAATAAATCTATTTAGAACTGTTCGAAATGACATCTCCCAATCTTATTGGATCAAAGCACTGCTCCCAGAAACATATATTTTGGTGGGGAGAAAGAGGAACTATTGTCCCACCACGGGATTTTTTTCTAAAGAAATACTTTGCGAAACAGATAAACAGAAATAACATGTCTCCCCAGTTCTGGGGAAAAAAAAAGGAAACACTGGGGGAGACCCTGGCACAGCCCAAAAATATTGAGTTCAGGGTGAGTCTGCATATAGCTATAATTCTCAAAGCATATGTGCTTGGATAAATAATATAAGTCATTCTTAAATGTGAGTGAAGGGCATACCAGAATCACTTCATGAGCTTTGTAAAAACACATATTAACATACCAATCAGCTTCTTCTATGGAGAAACATAATATAGATAGCAATATAATCTGTAGGAACTTTTGAAAATACAGCCCCTGGCTCCCATCCCATATTCTGTGCATCCTAGAAGTTATCATCTAGTATTTACAAGATTCACCCTCCACACAGGTGAGAACCACTGGTTTAAGTATTAATAAATGCTTCCCAACTCAGATTACACGTTAGTATTACCCAGGCTTTAAAACACCAATTTGCAAAGCCCACTTTTAAAGACCAATTTAATTGGTCTGAGGTTAGATTTGGCCATCAGCACGCTTTAACGCTTCCCAGGTGATTCTAATATGCACCATGAGTTGAGAACCACGGGTCTAAGGAAAAGAACAGTTAATGTTTTCATGACCCCATTGCCAAAACCGCCCATCATTTTGCTCTTCAGTAAAAAATAAAGTCACTTTGGAAATGAATATTGGTTTCAGAATGTCTGTGTTGAAATTTCTTGTTCAGTGGGCCTCTCTTTATAAGGAGTACCAGTGAACATCAAAGTGATATTTCAGACAGCAGAAGACAGTGAACCAGTTGAGAATTGCTGCTCCAAGTCATTAGGATAATATGAGGATCTGGGCAGTTTGCACACTGCCCTCCATCCATATTCATTCAGAGCTTTAATACTATTACATACAAGCAATTTGTAGACATCTGGGTGTAGAGAAACCTCTAAAAGGATTTTTTTCATTGTCTTTAAAAGTAATCATTTTATAATTTAACTTCATTTGAACAATTTTTAAGTAAGTGCAGTTATCAGAGAACTAGTTTTTCCCAAGTTACCTAATTCAGACTAAGTGAAGGTCAGAACAAGGCTTTTAAAAATGAGCATTATTTCTCTTTCTGAGAAAGAATCTAACAAAGATGTTTTCAAAGCTTCTATCATCTAATACCTTTAAGACTTTATTTCAATATTTATTATAAATCAAAACTGGTATTCAATTAGATGCCTTCAAATTTGTACATAGTAAATCATTTTTTAAATTAGAAATACCTTATCTAAAGTGTACCTTTTTGAGGGCATATTTCTTGTTTACTTGACCGTATTGTATATAAATATCCCACATTTTTAGCATTTGGAAATAAAGAAACTTATAGCGATAGGCAGAAAGTTTCATAAAGGAAATATCTATTTACTTAAAATATGCCAATGTTATCTAATGGGGTAAAAGAAGCTTAAATAAGTCTTCTGTGAGATGACTTACTGTGATTTTATCAAAACAGCCTTCCAAATTCTATGGGCATAAACACACTGGAAATCTAGACATTAGTGTGCTTTGCATAGAAGAAGTATGTCTTTCCCTGGCTTAACTGGATTATTAACACGCACACATACACACCCACACACACACATACACGCCTAATTGTCAAATGATAGGTAATAAATGCTTATTGAAGTATGTAATACAGGATTTTTTTAAGTAATAGGGAATGTAATTTGGGATAGTCAACTCCTTTTTAATGGAAAGAATTATAATATTGCTATTGATAGAACTTTTATAGACCTTGCCTTATATAATTTAAACAGTGCTGGTCACTAAACCTCTGCAAGGTTTAATTGCTCTGCAGTGGAACAGTATGGAGCAATTATATGAATGATACCAGATCTCAATGCTTAAGCTATGAGAAAATATGGGGCAAGTTGAGCAAATTCTCTGTGGAAAAGACTTCATGTAACCCAGTTGAAGTTTTCAAAATTATAAGGTAGATTGATAAAATTGATCCAAGCAAACTCTTTATGCTTCAAGACCAGAGAAGTGAGTAGATAGGATCTGAAAATTAGAAAGTTGGAACAAGGAAAAAAGAAAGCAAAACTCTTTTACACAAAGGATAATAAGCATATGGAATAAATTACTATAAAGGGCCCCTGAAGCAAGGAGCATCATTGAATACAGGAGGGAATGAAATGAATTTCTAAATGAAAAGGGAAGATAGAGAAGAACAGGAAGAAAATAGGCTAATGGAAATGAGGGAAACTTTAAAAAGCAAGTATGATGAGCAGAGAAACCTTTCATTGGGGTCTCTTGTTTCTGATAGTGCTGTTAAATGGCTTTTGGCATAGCCTGTAATCTAAAATAATGTCATAGCATCGTGCTCCATGCTGTCACATTTAACCAAATGCTACATGGCACTTAACGTTCTTCTATCTTCAGGGATGTCTAAATACAAATCTATGTAATATAATTCTACTTTGCAAATAGGTGATTTGGGAACACTGCCCACCTTTGTGACCAATGGAGTTCAACTTTTCTATGGATGTTGCATATTCAAATAATTTTTCCTTAGTCTGTTGCTTTAAAAATAAATCAAGAATTGCCCATAAGCACCTATAATCTAGTGCATGTCTTAATAATAGATGAGGTGATTTTCAATAGGACATGCAGAAAATATGAAGGCATATTAACCATTTGTAAACTGTTCATAATGGGACTGATTGTCTTTCCTTGAGTGCATTGTCTTCTATTATATTTGAAAAGAACCCCTGCCTTCTTCGCTGGAAGCATGAATCTTTTTTTAGGAAAGAGCGCTGAGGCTGAATTGAGGATTTCAAGTGATGGATGATTTGAGACATTAATATGTAAGGTATTGCTAGCTAATTATTCAGCAGTTACTGCAGCAACTTAGATGGGGAATAGGTTACCTTTGGGAGAGAGTATTCTGCTTTTAAGTCATGCAAACTAAAGTATTATTACTAGAAATTGTATAGTACATGTTACTGCTAACTCTTTCCCCAAAAATATAGAAACATATCTTTTTTGTCTAAAATATAAAGTACTTAACATAGGCATAATCATCAAATTAGAAAATATCTAATATATAAGGAAGAGAGTTTAATTTAGGCTTAATCATGCATTTTAAATATTTCTTTTATAGGTATAGATTTTTCCAGACATGTGGACAGGATCGGAATATAAGCAAAAAATAACCAGAGGACATGAGCAGGGCAATGTTTTATTAATGGCTAAAACAGAACTTCATGAACTGCTCAGTCATATGGGGGCATTTTCAGATGAAAATGTTCATCAATAACACATCAAGACCATTACAAAATTTGTCGGCCTGGATGTCTGATTTTGAGATTTTTGCCACACGTGGAACCTGTCCACTGTTCACAAGCAAGATTATTGTAAAGGAAATCAATCATAGATCATAGTTTGCCAAAATGGCTAAAGAAGATGATAGTTTTAAGATATAGTTTAAAATGGCATAATGAACCTATCCAGAGATGTAGAATTAGCTTAACAGATCAGATGGGCTCCACACAATTCCTAGATGTGGATGTGGATTTTCTAAACTGTAAGAGTGATTGGTAGCTGGAATGGAGAGAAAAATAGGTCTAAACATACAGCTCATCAGTTTAGAAAAGAGTTGACAAAATTATGAAGCTGATATCACCAGTCCCTTTGTTTCCAGCTCTCACCTCAACTCAAGCCAAGCCAAAGAAAGGCATTGCTAAATAATTATGGCATTATTTCCCACTGAATTAACAATCTTTCTTAAACCTGCCCTCCCAGGAGATCCTCACAGTCTATTGGGTTTTGCACTGGAGATGAAACCTACTTAACAATCTTTGCTCAGATGTAAATTCAGAATGGATCTGAAGAAAAATGTTTGTGCAAAAGTATTTGGGCAACTTTGAGCAATAGAACAAACCACCTTCCTGTGCTAACATATTTTCTTTCTGATCCATTTTATAATAAATAATCAAGATGGGGAGGGAAGATTTTGAGTGTCAAAGAGCACCAAAAGTTAGTTAGGACACATTTATCTTGTGGAGACATAATCTCAGAATGGATTCTTTTTTTCCCCCTTTGGGGCTTTTTGGCTTTATTTTCTGAAAAGTTAGATATAGATTGATAGACAAGTAGGTAGCTGGGTGGACAGATGGGTGCGTAAAAAGATAATAGCACTCATTTATTTGGTTGGCAATGCTTTGAGACATTTTATTTTGGAATCTGATTATGTCTTATAGAAATACACAGACAACAATAACATAGAGAAACATTTGTCCTGTGTTTAAATGTCAGTGGCACAAGATTTACAGTGTATAGTTAAAGCAACACATACCAGTATTTGTGGATGCTGAGATTAATTTTCAATGTGCAGTCTCCCTTGGGATATTTATATTCTTCCAATCAGCATGGAACTGTCCATCAAAACTAACACTATTAATTTTTTTTAACTTGGCACTGCAAATATTTCAGGGCTTTCTTTAAAGAGCTCTAGACAGATTAGCAATCTTCCTGTAAAAATGACCTCTGTCATTTTTCCTAGTGCTGGCTAGTTATTTCAATGCAATTGAATTCAGAAGAGGAGAGGGGTTCCCCTCTTATTCTTCCTCTCTTTTTTAGACAATTTTGGAAGCATTTGTTTAGGCATAGAGATTATGGCTCTTTCAAGAAAGTACTGACATTTACTTTAGAATGCAACATGCATTGTGATTTAAAGTTTATTTCTAATTAGATGAGAGCAAAATAGTTTCCAAAAGGGAAATATTTTTTTTCACAAATTACTCCCATCATTTTTGAACCCTGAAAATCATTTTTAGTAGATATGTGCCCTTAGCTCATCTTTTGCGTGCTAACAATTTAATCTGAATACCAATATAGACACAAAATAAATGATTGTTTCCTGCCAGAGGTATCTGCAGAAGAAATCTTGGAGTAAAACATTGTCTTTGCAGCTCATTGTGTCTCTAATTAGAGTGGAAGGAGGCAGAAGCTTGCTGGTGTCAGTCTGTGTTTAGCATGCCCTGGAGCCTCAAACTCCTGTGGGTATCAAAGTGCACTAATTAAATGAGGGGTCCACAATACGGCACTAAACATCAGAGTGCGAGAAAGAGTCCAGTGTCCTCAGTGCCTTTGAGAATCGGTGGCCCACGCTAATTACCCATTGTTGAATTGACTTTCCATTCTGTGAGGAATGAATGGTTCAACCCTCCCTCCTCCCTCCACCCCTCCCCCTTTCTATTTTACCATCTTTGCTTTGGCCGCCTAATTAATCTTATGGAAATCTCCTGAAGCCAGATTCCAGCAAGGTTGCCCCGATGTTTATAATTTGATTTGTGATGATAAAAGTAAAGGCACCCGGTGATGGAACAGTGTCATTTTCAACACTCTCGAGAATCCAAGAGGCTATCAATCTTTCCCACGTGCACCGCAAACTGATATCCTAGAAAATTAACTTCAATTAATAACAGAAATCCCTAGACACACCGGAAAGTAGAGCTGCCTTGAAAGGGAACCTTCAAAGATGTCTCTGGACTGTCTTTTATATGCAGACCTTTTTTATATAAGAGATTCTCAATGAGGAATCTCTTATATAAATATATATGTGTGCGTGTGTGTTTGTCTTTTTCTCCCCCAATACTAATTTCAGGGAGGTATGGTATCATTCATATCTAGTGTAGAAAGAATTGACCTGAAGTTCTCTGGTTTTAATATCAATACAACCCTGTCTTTAAAGTCCAGCATTTGGTATATTTTTTTCTTTTGATTTGATAAGCAATGCAATTTTAAACATCGTTTGCAAAGTTTTTCCCTCATCCATGAAGACTTTATATGGGCAATCAACATTTTAATTTTAGTAAAAAAGGATATATGTATGTACAAACATGTATAACCTGATAAAACTCACTGAAATGTATGATAGGAAAGTTTAATAAAATCTTTTTGATATATTAATAGTTAGATTGGGTAAGGAATAAAAAGCCTCTTCTCCATATAATTTAATATCAAATAGTATTTGATTCAAAATAAGTCTACTCCGTATGTCTAATTATATGCTCCAATTGTAGATTATGCATTTTTGAAAAATGAAGGCAATTATTCTTGGGCAGCACAATTTCAGTTTATTGATTAAGAGATTTAAAACATTTATAACATTTTATCATAACTGGAATGAATGCACCATCCAGAATAATCCCATAGATAAATGCTGCATTCCCTCTCTACCTCCCCTCCCTTAACTCTGTCTCCTTCTTCTGCTTCTTTCTCTACTTATATTTCTACTCCTTTTATTTCTTCTTCTTGTTAAAAGCCTTTAGGTTATTAAAACATAATTCTTAGTATATTAAATGAAATATAATTCTCACCAATTAATAGTGAGTATCCATGGACACTTTATTCAACTCATTAATGAGAGAAACAGCAGGATGGCAAAGGTTGTTCAAAAAGGGGATGAGGAACTGGGCTTGTATACAACCGTTGAAACAGAATGGTGGAATATGATCATGAAATTGGAAAATTGATTAATGCTATCCATCAGTGAACATATAACCCATTAGAGTTACACTTTCTAGGGACATAAGAGAAAATTAGCCACACCTTAGTTTCCTAAAAGCTCTCTTTGAATGCTCCAGAGTTGTAAAATGCCTGAGCCCTGGTCAAGGGTGAATTCTGAATAAAACAAAGTTACATTCCCAGAGAGAGGCAGATGATCTTCAGCCTCAGGCAACCTTGTCAGATAATTCTCTAGCATTTTACTTAAAAAACACAGTTATTTTTCTGTTTTATTTCCAAAGGTTTGTATGATTCTCTTTGACAAGGTGAATACACTGTCCATTTTTACAATTAAAATGGATGACTTTAAAAGTCAAAAGCAGAAGGACATGAGGACTCTAAATTGAACCAAAAAGCATTTAGAGCCTTGGTTTGGTAGCTACATTGGGTAAGTCTGTAGAATTTCAAAGTCTGATTAGAATTGCTACTACATGATAGAATTCACTTGGTACCATTTCTTGTTCTTTAAATTCTTATCAATGGGCAAGATTTTAGGATTGTTCATGGAATCCATGAATTGTGTTATTATATGTTAGTACTGTGACCATTTATGTGTGCTGTATTTTGATTGGCTGAAATTTTATTTCTACCCTTGACAGCTAGGACCACTTGTTAAGAAGAGTGAAATTGTGATCCAATTAAATCCCCAGATATGTAAGTAGGCAAATTAGATGTTATCATGTACATTTTCACTTCTATTTTAAAATTAGTATTCTGAAATCTCTAGCAAGTAATTACAAATTACTTTTGCAAAAGGAAAAAAGTAGTATCAGCCTTAATGTTTTTAATTCCATGTATTAATATTCAGTCCCTTAGGTTACAGCTGAAAGCTGAGTTAGGTATCAGAATTGAACATTTTATGTGTTTTCATAAAAAATCATATCTGTCAGATGTCTAGAAATTCTTTGACTAAGAGTGACATTATTTAATTTACTTATGTTGTTGGCAGCATGTATAACGTCAGCAACAATGTTTTTCAGATTCAAGAAAAACCTTGGCTTCTTAAAAAATACAAGTCTTTTTTTAAAGATATTTTATCTAAATAGATAAACACATTATTTCTAGCACATTTATTGTATATAATTCAATTATAAAATACTTTAATCTTATGCTATATGGGATGCTATTAATTACAAATGGGATATTTTTCCCGATGAAGTGAACATTTTCTTATTACGACTGACTTTAATAAAATGGAAAGAACCAAGAGGATAAACCAGAAGTATCATGTTGTTTCACAAATACTATTAACTTGATGATGCAAAATTTCTTCGTGGACACCCTTACAGAAGAAGACAATGAAATATTAGCATCAAATATTTATTGTTATGATTAATACAGACTTTACCTGAGCGATTGTGTTGTGAAGGTCTAAAGGTAGTCTAAATTATCAAAGTATTACACAAAACATCAAAGATGTGAGAACCAAAATTCAAAAGTCAAAGGAATGTTTGCTCTAGGTGCTATCGCATCATGCAACATGGCTATCACATGCTAAAAAGAAAAACCTGCCTAGGTACAGGGTCATATTTTAAAAAATGTCTTCACAAAGCTACTTCTTAAGTCATCTAGGGTTCATTTTTTTTTAAGATAGATGTTTGAAGCTTCACTCCCCCAAAGCCAATTATAAGTAGGATATGTATTTTTACCAAATTACCGAAAAACCCATTAATTCAGTTTTTGCAGAACTATGTAAAAATCCTAGTGTACTGCATAGGGTTGCATTATTTTACTGTACCTACCAGTTAGTACTAAAAGGATCATTTCCAGATCCAGTGGGTTTCCTATCTTGCCAGCACTGGGTTACCTCCACAGAGCATTATTAGCTCTCATCTTAGAAATTGTTTAACACATTTCATGTTAAATAAAAAGGAGCTGGATGATGTAATAAATGTTTTATATTCAATAAGATAATCATCATATTTCATACATTCATTCTTAGAGAGTGCCTGTTTCCATCCTTCAGAAATGACCTGCAAGAAGCCTAGCAATAATGTTAACTCTATATGGGCTTTATTCTTTGCTCAGTTAATCACACATTCAATTTACCTATCTTCCTGCCCATGTGCATTATAATGCAAATCAATTCAAGTAGAGATGTGAGAGCTTAGGAAGCCTGGCCTGGCGAGCAAGCTTCCTTTATTTCTTGCCTTAAAGCTAGCCAAGCTCTGAGACGAAGATGAGCTTAATTAGAATTATAGAAGGATTTAAAAGTCAGTTAAAAAAAAATAGGAAACTATTCAAACTGAATATTCAATTCGCAACAAAGTAGAGGAAAGCCTTAGCTCCCTATGTCTAAACATCTCAAACCTCATAGGGTCAGAGGACAGTCTTTAAGGGAAAGCAGTTCATGGAATCCACTGCAGTCCTTCCTCAGAAAGAAAAGTACTAAACAAGTCCACATTATTTACGGTATGGCAGTCAGGCTGGTAAACAGGCGGCCTCTTTCACCTCTCTTGAGATTCTAGTCCTGTTCCCTTCTGCTCAAATGTGAAACACCATGCTACAGTCTCTACAGGCCCGGGAGGCTCAGGAGATACAAGTTCAAGGGCTGCAGAGTCCACAGTTCTTAGAGCTATCTAAAGAAAACAACTTCTAATCTAACAACGCTGAACTTTACCCAAATCCTGTGCTTGTGAAAAACAGTGAAAGCTATGAAATCTTACTATATTAAGTTCTGAAGAATGGCTTACTAAATAATAAACATCCTTTTCCATAAGACAGAATAAGACTTACTGATTTCCTTACCCTTATCTACTTATGACAAAGCCAGACACAGATCCTATACATTCTATGTTTTTTTTTTTTGTCCTGAAAATAATTAGTTGCACTGCTTGCTCCTGCTGATCAATCAAGGCTACATGCTTGTTAACCAGACTTTTCATTAAGCTTCTCTCCTTCTCTGGAGGCCCTGAGTTTTGGTTCACTCTCATCCTGAGCCGGCATGCAACCCTTCATGAGAACAGGCTAGTGTGATGGAGAACATTCCCTGATCTACTCGCTGAGCATACCACTCTTTCATTCCACTCTCCCACACTTGATTCTTTCTAGCCTTGTTTATCCCTGTCTCTATAAAAGAAAATCTCTTTTGCTGAACTCTTCAGAAGCTTCAGATCTTATAATCACAGTGTTCTCCCTATTGCAATTGTCCCCCCTGTTGCAATTGTCCCCTTCCCTCCTCCTCTTACAATAACCCAGTCCAGATTTGGTTTTCATTTGACAAATCTTTATACCTGCCCCTCACTCAAAGATTGGATTTTCCAAGACTCCTGAGAGTAAACCCCTAACCATCCTCTGTACCTGTATTTCCCAAAATTGCATGCTCGCATCTCTCTAGAGTAAGCTTAATGTGCCCAAGCCTTCTAGATAATAAGTTTTATCAATGATTTGGCAGAGGGAATTTTGTGCATTTCTAAAAGCTGTAGTCATGTTTTCACAAAAACAAAATCTATGGAATCTCAGTCTTATAAACCAATCTTAAGAATTTTAGTAAAATAACCAAAAATTCTAAAATATCCTGGGTAAACGGATTGATCTATTATGGTGGAAACCAATAATAAACATATTGTAGTTCTATCAAAGTAAAGGGGGTACCAAAAGAAGGCAATTCCCCCATGCCAATGCCACCTTCTGAAGATCCTCCTCATCAAAGGAACTGGAAACTGGAACCATCTGAGCAGCTAGTTTCTGTAACTTAACCAGTGGTTTTAGTCATTTGTTTTGGTTACACACACACACACACACACACACACCCCACACATTTTCTTCTCTAAGTTAGTTTAACTTCTGTCAAATTGTTCTGAAAATGTAGGAATATATTCAAGGGTACATAAAATGTTAATAACACCAATAATTCTGTTTATATAACATACTTATATCAATCTTTACCTACCTTATAAAAGGTGTGAATATATCTAAATTAAATTTCCAACCATGAGCATACATGAGTTTATTAAAAAGACAGAATAGCCAGGCACGATGGCTCATGCCTGTAATCCCAGCACTTTGTGGGGTGAGGCAGGTGGATCACTTGAGACCAGGAATTCAAGACTAGTCTGGTCAACATGGAAAAACCTCTTCTCTACTAAAAAATACAAAAATTAGCAGGGTGTGGTAGCATGCACCTGAAATCCCAGCTACTCTGGAGGCTGAGGCAGGAGAATTGCTTGAACCATGGAGGTGAGAGATGGAGAGTGCAGTGAGCAGAGATCGCGTCACTGCACTCCAGTGTGGGTGACAGAGCAAGACTCTGTCAAAAAAGAAAAAAGAAAAGAAAAAGAAAACACAAAAGACAGAATATATACTGTTTCCAGTTTATTAGAATATTTTTAACAACGAGAAATTCAAAACAACTGACAATCTAGCATTACACCAGATCAGATGCTCTTTCTTAGGCTCTCAGCAATGAACTTAGCAATAAACATGAGGTTAAATCACTCCAATAATGATCCATTTATCAATGAAAAAGAATTGCTTCAGTTTAAAGGATATAGAATGCACTTGGATACATATTAAATATATATGTATATATAGACACATATATAAATATATTGTTATTATTTTGAGGCTAATAGGATTAAACTTAGATGTTTTCCATATGAAACTACCCCTGAACAATAACAGCATGGAAGCATCCCTCTTTTAAAGGATTTTCAAGTTTGGAAGAAAAATCACTAGAAAGTTTCATGATTTGACAAGGGGCAATGACACTACCAAACATTCAGAAAAGCAGATAAAACATTGCTTGATGTTGAGGACAGTTTCAGAGCCTCTTTTTTTTTTTTTTTTTTTTCCAGCAACTTGAAAAAAGGGTAGCGTTGAGCAAGATGAATGGAAACTACTGTTTGGTGGGAGCACACATCAGCAAAGCCTTATTTTTCGGTAATATATCAGTTTAAATCAAAATGTAAGAATAAGCATATTTTGGAGGAGGCATTATGTCATAATATGTGAGTAAAGCGTTCTAAGATAGACCATCTGTTTCAGATTCCATCATCACAACTTGATAGTTGTGTCTCTTTGGGAAAGTTATTTAAAATTCAATTTCTAATTTAAAAGTAAAAATAATAGTACCTATCTCGAAGTGTTGAGATTATACGCTAAAATGTATATAAAATGTCCAGTACAATGTCTGGTAATTCCACCTTTAGGAATCTAATCTATAAAAATATGCACACATATGCACAAAGATATATATAAAAAGATGTTTATTGTAGCTTTAATTGTTTTACAATAAGTAAAATCAGGAAAAAATTTAAATGACTATCAATAAAGGAATAATTAAATAATTTGTGGGATCAGGCTGGGCATGGTGGCTCATGCCTGTAATCCCAGCACATTAGGCGGCGGAGGCAGGTGGATCAACTGAGGTCAGGAGTTCAAGACTAGCCTGACCAACTTGGTGAAACCCCATCTCTACTAAATACAAAAAATTAGCTGGGTGTGGTGGCACATGCCTGTAATCCCAGCTACTTGGGAGGCTAAGGCAGGAGAATTGCTTGAACTCAGGAGGCAGAGGTTGCAGTGAGCCGAGATTGTGCCACTGCACTCCAGCCTGGGCAACAAGAGTGAAACTCTGTCTAAAGTAATAGTAATAATAATAATAATAATTGGTGGGCCCATACAGTGGAACACTTTGTAGCTGTCAAAATGAATGAAGTAGATCTTATTTACAAACACAGAAATATTTTAAAGATAGAAATGTAATTTTGGGAATGTTACCTTATTTGTATAAAAGAAAAAGATATGTATGCAGGTGAATAGATAAAGGAATGAAAGGTACACATCAAACTATTAACATTGATTTTGAAGAAACAAAATTGACTTAAAATATATATATATGTATATTTTTATATTGCTTGAGTACTTTGTAATGAGATGTATGTATATTTTGCTTATTGTCTCAACCCACGTCATCTAGAAAGTAGAGCACAAGACTAGGATTAAGGTGCTGATTTATTTAAGGTTGTGAGTTCAGGGTGGCAAGGGGAAGGGAATTGAAGATGCAGGACATGGGTGAAGCAATGAAGTACAATACATTACTGAGTTGGTTGCTTCTTTGCAATGATTGGCACAGAGACAAAGGAGTTTGCTGAGAAGACACATTCATGGGCAAATGGGGCTTCCTCAGAAGGACTGAAAAAAAACATCCCAGCAGTCTGCAGAAGAAAGAAAGGAAGGAGGTATTATTTATTCTTTCTCCTATTTACTATTGTAAGACTTCTGGTTTTAGGTCAGACATACAATGAGGAAGAAAATTGTCATTATCATTCTTTCAACAGGAAAAAGCTGGGCAAACGAAAAACTAAAAATCAACATTTTTTTGTCAGATCCATCAGAAAATGTGGTAGGGTAAACCACTGTTCCAGAATCTGGAAAGACAAATACCTCCAGGGAGATATAGGACCCAAGGCTGGCTTACCTGGAATAGAAGCCACCGGGTGCCATAAACTGGTAGAAACATTAAACTAGAAATTTTGATGAATTGCTTCAGGACCAATATGGGCTAGCATGAATGTAAGGAGGTACAACTAGGAGCCTCATCGCAGGTGGCTCTCAGACTTTTGCTGATGCTTCTTCTAAGCACCTCACAAGGCTCTCACAGGGAAGATCCAGGTGAATCTGGAGAAAGCTCTTCCCCAAAAATCCCTGCAGGGGATGGGGAAATGTGGACATTGTTAAACTTGTCAATATCCTTTCATTTAATTTACAGAGCAAAAGCGTTAATCTGTAGGAAAAATTTCATAGCCAGAGGGCAATAGTGAAATCTCATTCCAGTAAGGGAGGGGAGCTCAGCCCATCTTTAGCCCTTCTCTATCCCCCATCTCACCTAAGTGGGATGGGAACAATCCACAAAAAAGAGGGTTTTAAGAACCTGCTACAGCTGAGGAAGGGGTTAGAGGGTTGGGGGGAAAAGCCATATACCCTTGAGATACAGATTCTATGTGCATTCCGAAGATTAAGACGTACCTTAGAAGATTACAAAATGTCCCTCTCTCCCCACATCCTATCACCAAGCCTGTAAGACTTCAGTAACAATACCAGTACAGCTGGAAGAACTAAGAAGGACATTTGTTTTCCGGGGAGCAGTGCAAAAGGAAGCACCAGAGCCAAGAAAAGAAACGTGAGCAAGGTTACTGGAGGAATCTGACACCTCTGATGGCCTTTGCTGCAACAAATATCAAATACAGAAAATTGCTGGCCAGATAAACATAAACCTTCATGCTGAAGACCGACTTATCTCAGTTTCTCCTGCCTTATACAATGTGTTTGGCTTTCAACCAAAAATTTCAAGGTATGCCAAAAGGAAAGAAAAAAAAATACACCGGCTGAAGAGGCAAAGCAATGATCAGAACCACACTCACATAGGACACAGATGTTAAAATAATCAGGCAGAGAAGTTAAAATGATTGCAAGTAATATGTTACTCATAAAGTCTGAAGGGAAAGGTAGACAACAAACAAGACTGATTTGGTAATATCAATAAATAAATGGAAAATATAAGAAATAATCGAAACTAAATGCCAGAAATAAAAAATACAGCAACAGAAATGAAATATGCCTTTTTTTTTTTCTTTTGAGACAGAGTTTCACTCTTGTTACCCAGGCTGGAGTGCGATGGCACAATCTCAACCTCCATCTCCAAGGTTCAAGTGATTCTCCTGCCTCAGCCTCCTAAGTAGCTGAGATTACAGGCATGCACCACCACGCCCGGGTAATTTTTTTATTTAGTAGAAACAGGGTTTCACCATGTTGGTCAGGCTGGTCTCAAACTCCTGACCTCAGGTGATCCACTCACCTCGGCCTCCCAAAGTGCTGGGATTACAGGCATGCGCCACCGTGCCTGGCCCACTGAAGTATGCCTTTAATGAGCACAACAGACTTAGACTTACTACAGACAGGCAAAGGATCAGTGAGCTTTCAGATAGGGCAATAAAAACTATCCAAACTGAAAGACAAAGAGAAAAATATACAATAAAACAACAACAACAAGAGAACACAATCTTTGAAAACTATGATACAATATCAAATGGTGTTATTTAAGCATAACTGGGATAGCAGAAGAGGACAAAGAGAACAAGGCAGAAAAAGTATTTGACGAAATACAGCTGACGTTTTTCCATGGCAAGGGGAGCTGACTCAACCTAACTTAAAGGTTTCATCATGTAGCTTTTTGGCAGATGCTTAGACAGCTAGATGTCACATCTTGTGCTGTGGAGGGACAACTCAGCCCAGGTAGTGCTAACCAAGAGAAAGACAGATGCAATCAGGAAAATCTGAGTAGGTGCTCATGGTTGGTATCTCCAAACACTTGTATAGCTAATTTTTTAAAATCATTGAACATACATCTATAAGTGGAAGTTTTTAGTAGGTGTGGAATTGACTAGAAAAACATTAAGTATTGTCAAGAACTGTGCAAGGTCTGAGATTTTACCCTACTTACAAGTTAACCACTTAGTCTGCCACAGTTTTATGGATACTGGTACAAGCCACAGACTTCTGAATCACAGAAAAAAAAAAAAAAAAAAAAGATGTTATTACTCAAGGCACACCAAATAGCATGAGCATTACCATCATGCTTACGTCGGCTGCCCGTGCCTCCCAAATGGCACAGGGGTGAAGTGGAGGCATCTAAGTAGATGCTGCACGTGGAGAGGATGTGTGTTACAGTTGTGGCATCCTGAGTTTAAGGAATCAAAATCTTTTATAATAGTCAGTAAGAAACACACGCCTGACCTTCACCCAGAGGGAGGCATAATCTTTATTATATTGGACAGTAAACAAATCTGCCCTTTGCTCTGACAGGTATCTCTGTTCTTCCAAGGTGTTCATTATATAAGCAAACTTGCAAAGATATTCTGCAATGAAGGCTGTCAGTGGTTCTGCTCAAAAGTCATGCAGAAACGCAAGAGATCCCAGAAGAATTGTCTCCCAACAAAAATATACGTGTGAAAGAGATGGAGTATGTGACATATCATCACTTGAAAGAAGGACATAAACCAATAATAAGAGCATTACTACCTGGCTTCAAAGCATTTTTAAGCGAATTTTAGTGTGCTTAATGGAAGAGAAATGCTTGTAAAAAGAATTTTTAAAACAGTAGTTTGAAGAGTCATTATATTTATATTAATAAATGGTTTTAATGAAATAGGACTGATTTTTAAAAGATTGCTTTAGAGTTCTATAAGTCAGAATTTATTCATGGGGAAAGAAAGAGAACAGTGAGCAAATCATAAATACCTGGATAAGGTGGATGAGTTTATTATTTTAAAAAATTATATAGATGGTCTATAAGAGTTGCTTATTTAACAGTGTTTTAAGGCCTTAACACTTGCAATCCACAGATAAGCAGGAGGCATGACTTGAGTTTCATGTGCATAATTCAAATAAAATAAATATTCATGTTTTATCAGTTAAACAAATGCAGTTTATTGTGTAGACTGAGTCATTAGAATCACAGTTAATAGTCCTAAGAAAATTGTAATATTTATAGCAAAAAGGGAAATATCAGAAGTCATTATTCTTGGCTGGGTGCAGTGGCTTATGTCTATAATCCCAGCATGTTGGGAGGCCGAGGCAGGCAGATCACTTGAGGCCAGAAGTTTGAGACCAGCCTGGCCAACATGGCAAAACCTTGTCTCTACTAAAAAATACAAAAGTTAGCCTAGGGTGGTGGCACATGCCTGTAATCACAGCTACTCTGGAGGCTGAGGCATGAGAATTGCTTGAACCCGAGAGGCTGAGGTTGCAGTGAGCCCAGATCGTGCCACCACACTCTAGCCTGGGTGACGGAGAGTGAGACTATGTCTCAAAAAAAAAAAAAAAAAAAAAGAGAAGAAAGAATAAGTCATTATTCTTTATGGAAAGATGTCCTTTGGTCAATAGGGTGTTAGAAACTTTTTGTCTACCACCTGATATCAATAACTTGATAGCAACAAAAATATACTTACCAAAATGTCCACCAATAGTAACTTGAAATAATTCCATGTATTTCTTTTGGAGGATCTCTTCAGTGATGGCAGTTATTATGCTGGATCCATATATAATGGGAATCAGATCAGGCTCGCAGTGTGTTTGATACCAACACAGAGAAAATAAATTGCCTGCATGCTGCACCTGATATCCAGTGTTAACTATCCATTATCCTAAATAAGACCTTCTACTCTTCAAAACCTGTTGAAATCTGAAAAAAATTAACAATTTAGCAAAACAATTACGAAAAAATGGTTTTAAAGCACAGTTAGATATACTACTTATCAAGGAAGGGCTCTGTATAAATTAAAACACTAGCAATAATTCATTCAAATAAAAGTAGAAATGACAGCCATGTGAGCAGTCAGTCAGTATATATTTTGGAGGAGCTATTTATTAAGTGCCAGGTGCTATGCAAAGTGCTGAACAAAAACTTTACACTGAAACATTTGCCATGTACAAATGATACTACCTTGTGCTTCACTTAATATCACTGCTATTCAGTTTCCTTTCTGTGAAGATCAAAATTAGAATAAGTGAAACTATGTCTCTTCTAGAACTAATGTTCTTTGCATTAAATACCTATGTATCAGGCCATTCTTGCACTGCTATAAATACCTGAGTGACTTGCAGACTTTACAGGAAGCATGGTACTGGCATCTGCTCTGCTTCTAGGGAGGCCTCAGGAAGTTTACAATCACGGCAGAAGGTGAATTGGCAGGAACATCACATGGCAAAAAGAGACAAGGGGGATGTGGAGGGAGGTGCCACACACTTTTAAACAATCAGATCTCATGTGAATTTAGGGCAAGAGCTCACTTATCCCCAAAGGGCCGTCACTACACCATTCATGAGGGATCTGCCCACATCATCCAAACACCTCCCACTTTGGAGATTACAATTCAATATGTGATTTGAGTGGGAAAAAATATACAAACTATGTCAACCTATTTGGCCTGAGTTTATATTCTACATTAGTCTATCTGAAGTAGATCAAGGGTTTAGTGTTTGCATTTAGTACTATTTCATCTGCCCGATTCTTCTCACTCACAGTTGCAACATCCAGCCATTTATCTCAGATGCCCAGGGGTGACACGCTGTTTAAGAGTTTCTGTATTTCCCTACTTTATTTCCCTATCCCAGTGCAAGTTTTGGAACCATTACATGTTTTAGACCTTTTCCGTACCCACTAGCCTAATAAAGTTTTAAAGTCCAGATTTCCCTATACATTGACTTTTCTGTCTTCTACTTGCCAAACTGATGAAGGATTACTAGGAAAATTAGTCCAGCTGGAAGTTTTAATACCTAATATTGAATTTATATATTATACTTCCCAGAGGAATTTTTATTTTAACAATGGATTCTTGGAAATATACTTTCTAAATCCAAAGAAATACGAGTCATTTTATCCCTTATTACCATCTATTTGAACACAGAGGAAATTTTTTAAATTTTCTAGTAAACTAAGGGTGAAAAAAGGCATGTTTGGCCTTTGTGATGTATATCGGCAGCTGTCCTTGCGGCCAGGGTTGAGTCATCCTGAGATAAGGACTAAATAGACTTTTTTAAAGAGGTAGAATGAACCTTATTGAATTGTAGACAACACTGATCCCTGGTAATGTGCGATAGTAGAAAGAACGCGAGATTTGAAAAATAACAGCAATAACAATAAACACCTTGCCCTATTAGTGTGCCTCGAGCTTTATTTTTTTTAACTCTTCTCTCTCCCATTTCATTTATCAGTAAGATCTTAGAAAGGAATAATTTTTGACCTATTAGTTAATAATATTACCTAAATATGATTATCAGGCACACCTTAGAAAAGTTCATGGGTATGGTTAAGCGGATGTTACCAAAAGGAAGAAATTTAAAGTATTAAAACATAGAGTATGGTTTTTTAAAAAAAAAATACAAGAAAATAAAACAGGGAAGTAAAAAATAAATGTTTTCCAAATTTTTTTCCTAAAATAAAAGAGTAAGGAAGTATCTACATTCTCATTCTAACTTCTCATTATGGTGGTTCTTAATCAAAAGTGACCCTCAGCATTACCTGGGAATTTTTCCAAAATTTCACCCAGGCAAACAACTGCCATAAGGTACAACATGAATATATACTCAAGAATTGCTTTGCTAAGAATTTTAGACAAATCCTTTCTGTCTTTAGTTGCACTTTAGTTCCATGCTGCATACACACATCCATGCCAATAGAGCACTATTGGCAGAAAACATACAGCTAGCTAAATTCCTAGCAAATTTTGAATCTGCTTCCCATGGGTTAAATATGGTACAAGTCACAGTATATATCAAAAGCCTAATGACTAACAGGCAATACGTTATATACATAAGGGGATGATGCTTTATTAAATAGGGAACCATAAATTAATTTTTTAAATTGATTTCACCTCTTTCATCCAGCCAAACTAAATCTTTTCTTGAAATGGTATTCCTATTGTGAAGAACCTTACTCTCAGGAACAATTCATTTGGGATATTAACTTTGTGTGGGTACCATTTACTTAGCCACTCCATTGCAAAAACTGTCACTTCACTGTCCCATAATTATGCCTTTTCCTATTCAGCGTATAGTTGATAGTTTACTTCCAGAATGTGAATTGTTCACCTTTTGTCTCCAGCAGCTCTAGCTGTTGAATTTTCCATTATAATCTAAACCTAAAGGACCAATTTTTAAAAAATTCTTAATATCCCAAGGCACTTTGCTTCTTTAGACATGAATATTAAATAGGGTGAAAGCTTAAAACCCTTGGTGGCAAGTCCCGTCAAGAGAAGCCACTTGAGGACATTCAAAATACAACTAGCCAACTCACATTCTATTGTGGGATTAATTAGCTGTGAGCTACAGAGTCAGTGTTGTAGTAAAGGTAGTTTTCCATAGAGCTTTTGTCACATGCTTCTGCCAGGTCTATTTCTTTTTTCTCGGTTTTAAGCCATAGTTTGAGGGAAAACCAGCTGGACGTGGTGGAAGAAGCAGGAGACAGAGGAGGAGGGTTCTGGATGGTCCCACTCTCTTTACATTACACTTTGCCCAGACAGCAACTGACTAGCTACTTCCTCTGAGAAACTCTTTTTCACCAGATTGACACCATTAGGGGAAGCTATTCTTAACCCCCAGATCAAGTAAGCTGGCTAAAAATGAAAGAGACATCTTTTAAGTTAGAAAATTTTATATCATTGTCAGTTTGGTAAGAGGAAAGAAAAAAAAAAACACTCTCCATCTAGCAGAGGGGAAAAAACTCTCCTTTTCAAACTCTTATGATGTTTTTTCAGTATGTTGCTCCGAATTGAAGAAAGAGCTCATTTCTTGACTATCACCATGATTTTCACTGAGCTTTATATTCAATGACACCTGAAGATTACACATAAACCCTGACACTAGTGTAGGCTAGATCCTGCTGCCTGAACTGTAAAAATGGATGACTGTAGATGCATCAGAGGGCTAATTAGAAAGTCTTTTTCTCCTTTGCCCAGACAGCTACTCTTGGTTTCAGTTAGTTTCTTTGGGTGCATATCTTCTCTTTTTGTTCCCCACCTGCTTTAGTTTATGAAATGTTGAAAAATTTTTAATGCATTTTCTCCCAAATAAAATAATGTGATAAATGTGAAATTATGGAGTAACTGTGTGTTTTTCTGAGCGACCAATTAGCATTATGATTTTTTAATTGGCACATTTCTATTTCTATCAGACCATTCCAATTAGGATGATTACAACATGTTTCAAAATTTCCAGTAATACTGTTAAATACTTAAAACTTTTTCTCCTTTGATTAAAGATTTGATTTTATATCTTTGGGATTCCAAAAAGCTCTATGTGTTCTGATTTTGTTTCTTACAGAGTAGATTATTTCCCAGAAGTTTAAAATTACTGTCTGACTGCTAAATGACTAACTTGGTTGCATGTGGGTTTCTGTTGCACCCTACTTAAGCAGGCATTAGTCTCTAAAATCCATGTAGTCCAAAAAACCACAGACACAAGAATAGGCAATTCAAATATGGATTCCATTGACAAAAAATGGAGCCAAACTACATTGTCATTTAAATGAATATACTATGATAGCTAAGTTATGGTAATCATGTAAATAAAATGCTCGACTGAAATATAATCACAATGATTATAAAAAGTGATTTTCTGCTTATTGAAATAATAAGTATGACTAAAACTAATGTGTTTAACTGCTGGCATTGGAAGATACCTATTTTGTGAATATATCTACGTTAACTCATGTTCTCTGTTTTACATGAATCACAATTGCCTTCCAAATGCTGTCTCTCTCTAGTGTTTTGAAGGCAGCTAAGACACTAATAATGATACACGTAATTCATTTTTGTGAAAGAAAAATTCAGAGACAATATCAAGTAGAAAAAACATAAAGTTGGTTTGTAAAGACTGGAGAAGGTGCACTTTGCCAAATAAAAAACACAAGAGGCATCTAAAGGGGAGGGGGAGGCAAGACTAGCAAGTTCAGATTATTCTCTTCATTGCACAAAAAAACATGTTTTATCCTTTTTATCATGTGTACAAAAATAATGATAACACTATCTTTTTTATTGGTACCAATATCATTATTTTTGTACATATGATAAAAAGGATAAAATGTGTTTCTTTTTGTGCAATAAAGAGACTGGATATGTCATGAAGGGTATGATGAAGGATATTGTCACAACCTTTGACAATAACATTGCAAAAGTCAGTGATAATGTTGTTTTTCTCATGGTAGCAGTAATTCACAGGAAATGCTCAAGGTTTCATTTGGTCACTAGAGATAAGAACTATTTCTCATAGTTTTTGTTCTAAGACAAGGTCTTTCTCTGTTGTCTAGGCTAGAGTGCAGTGGTATGACCATGCACTCATGAGGTTCACTGCGTGAGGCTCACTGCAGCCTCAGTCTTCTGGGCTCAAACTCCTCCCCCCACAGTCCCCCAGCTAGCTGGAACTACAGCTGTGGGTGTGTGCCACCATACCTGGCTAACTTTTAAAAAACAATTTTAGTAGATAAAGGGTCTTCCTGTATTGCCCAGGCTGATCTCAAACTCTTGACCCTAAGTGATCCTCCTGCCTCCACCTCCTGAAGTGGTAGGATTATAACCATGAGCCACCATGCCCGGTCTCTCTTATAATTCTTAAGGACCATGGATTACTTTTGTATGTTTTTGAGATTCATAAATGGGCACACTTAGTATGTATTCTTTTGTGTCTGACTTCCTTTACTCAACACAATGAATGTAAGATTCATCCATGTTTTTGTGTGTTTTAGTAGCTCAATTTTATCCATCTATCTAAATATTTACCTTGGATACCAACAGTTTTTTTATATACCTAGAATTATTCTTTGGAGACTGGAACAAGGCAGGACAAGCCTATTATTTTTGCTTATCCAAAAGTGCAAAATATGTGACAGTGGGACATACTGTGTGTGCCTATGTGCAATGCAGCAGGACCAAGGGTCAGCTTTTTTTTTCCAAAATCCCTCATGTGGGCAGATTTCTGTCCTGAGGGCATGGATTTGACCATAGACATTTGAAGAATGGTAGTATCTTTAATTCGATTTTTTATTTGATCAGTTTTATTTATGGGAGTTAAAAGTGTTATTAATGAACACATCCAGACTTCCTTAACATTTAGTTTTGAAAAATGGAGCCACAAGGATCTAAGGTTTATGAGTTAATAACACTGCAGAGGATTTGTAAAACTTCTAGGATTGTAATTTACTGTTGTGTGTCAGAGGTATTTTGCTGTGTTTTTAAGCTTATCTACTAAGATCAGGAACCAAGAATCAGCAAAACTATGACTGCCAGATTTTGCCTATTAAACTCATAACTAATCCTTTCTCAGAGATTCGTATGTTTAACAATGTTTCCGACTTGTCGGAAAGTGACATTCTTGACTCTCTGTGAATATTGGATTGTATCACAGAACAAGAACAAGAAATTCTTCTAGGAGGACATTATAGGTGTAATTTTAACATACAAAACATACTTTTTATTTCTTAATAAAGATATTGTCATACTTAATTAAACAATATTTTTGCCATGGGAGGTTGTACACTTTTTTAACTTTTCTTTTTGCATGGAAGGATAGTCTCACAAAATCTGTATAAATAATTGTGTAGTCGGGAAAAGTAAAAAAAAAAAAAACTTAGTAAAAACATTTTATATAAAATTTATTTATTGTTTCGAGTAGTCATGCAGACAGGACCAACATATACATAATCTCAAGAAGAAACATACGCAAAAAATAAATTACTTAAAGTGCACTAATAGCAAGTGTACACTTAATATGAATTTTTATATGAGTTTATCACGTTACTACCAATCAAATCAAGATATAGACCTTTCCTGACACTTTCAAACGTTCTCTCATTGGTTTTCCTAGTTAATTCCTCCACTCAGAGGCAAGGAATATTTTGACTTCTATTACCATGGATTCGTTTTGTATGTTTTTCAGATACATATACATGGACACACATAGTATGTATTCTTTTGTGTCTGGCTTCCTTTATTCAACAAAATAAATATAAGATTCATCTGTGTTTTGTGTGTTTCACTAGTTCAATACTACCTTTCTATCTATCATCTATCATCTATCTATCTATCTATCATCTATCTATCTATCTATCTATCTATCTATCTAAATATGTCTGTTAGATATCAACAGTATTTTATATACCTAGAATTATTGCTTTTTCTTATATTGCTAGGTTATAGAACAGATGGATATCATCAGGTTTCCAAGGCAATTGTGCCATTTTATACTCTATCTGCAGTGTATGAGATGTGCCATTGTTCTTTATTCTCACCAACAGCCTGCGTTGCTAAGGCTTCGTAACGTAATTGTGTGAGTGGGAATGTTGCAGTATCTCGCTGTGGTTTGGTTTACATTTCCTCTTGAGTAATGGTATTGAGTATATTTTCAAATGTTCACTGGCTATTTGTATATACTTTTTAGTTGTTTGTTCAAATATTTTGGCCGCTCTAAATTGTGTTTGTTCTCCTCTATAATTGAGTAATAGGGCTTTTGTTTTGTTTTTGTTTTTTTGAAACATGGTCTCGCTCTGTCGCCCTTGCTGAAGTAAAGTGGCAGGATGACAGCCCATTGTGACCTCAAACTCCTGGGCTCAGGTGATCCTCCTGATGCACCTGCCTAGACCTCCCAAATCGCTAAGTCTGCAGGCACATACCACCACATCAGCTAATTTTTTTTTATTTTTAATTTTTTTGTAGAGACAGGGTCTCAGTATGTTGCCCCAGTTTGTTTTGAACTCCTGGCCTCAAGTGATCCACCTGTCCCAGCCTCCCAAAGTAAGTGTTCTTTATATATTCTGTATATAAGTTCTTTTTGTATATATGTAACATGAGTACCTTTTCTAAATGTCTTTTCATTTGGTAAATTTTAACAAACACAAGTTTCTAATTTTATTAGAATATAATTCGTTATTTTTCTTTTATAATAGTGTGTGTGTATCCTTTCTAAAGAATATATGTCTATAACAAGGACGTGGAATATCATTCCATGTTTTTTCCTGAAAGCTTTATTTTTTCACATCAGGTGTTTTGTATCATGTGAGGTAAAAGTTAATGTTAATTTATTTCATACTGATATTTAGTTATTTAAATACCATTTAAATATAATATAGTTCTTTCTCAGATGAAGTTCAGTGACATCTTAAGTCAAGTTATTAAATACGTGTAGGTCCATCTTAGATTCTTTCTCCTTCCTTTAGTTTATTTATCTGTCTTTTTGACTATGCCAAACTATGTTTTTATTTTAGTGCATTTTAAAATTATGATGTAAGTCCTTCAAATCGGTTCAATCTTTTCCCAGAAAATATTCTTGCACCTTTAGATTTCTAAATACATTTTAAAATTATCTTATCAATTTTAGTAAAATAACCTCCCATAGCTTTGGTTGAAATTCTATTAAATCTTTATATCATTAAGGGTAAAATTAATATCCTAACAAATTTGAGTCTTCTGATACATAAATATTGAATATCCCTGTTTATGTAGTTATTCTTTAATTTCCTTCTATAATGTTTTAAAATTTACAGATTAGTTTGTGCTTCCTTAATTAGATTTATACCTAGGTTTCTGATACCTATGATGCTATTATACATTATATTATTTTAAAATTTAGTTTTAATTTCATTATTGCTAGTGTTTAGACATATAATTGATTTTAATTGAACTTTATCCTATTATATTTCTAATTTCACTTATGAACTCTAATAATGTATTTGCACATTCCTTTGGATTTTCTATATACACAATCATTTTTCTGCAAAGAAAGGCAGTTTTGTTTTTCTCTTTACAACTTTTATACTTTTTTCTTTTTGCATAGCTAAACCTCCTGTATCAGTGCCATGTTGATTAGTTGTGATATGAGCGTAATTATATTTGTCCTTTCCCTGTAGTTGATGGGAAAGCATTTAACTTCTCACATTAAACTATAATGTTAGCTGTAATGTAATGTTAGTTTTTGTTTTTAGATAATTAAAAAAATCAGATTATAAGGTTCTATCTCTCTTTTTCTTTAAGCTAGTCAAGTGAAGCAGTGGGAGTGGAGAATGACCAAAGAAACCTGTAACTGATTGTGATTAATTAGTTGTAAACACTACCACGCTTGGACCAGCAGAAGTTCTCTTTTAATTTAGTTTGCTTAGAGTTTTTATTATGAAAACTCTAAAATGTTGATAGAATGATAAAATTCAACTCTAAAATGTTGAATTTTATCAAATGCTTTAACTGCTGCCATGGTTTCGATGTGTCCCCCAGAAAGCATGTTAGAAACTTAATTACCACTGTAACAGTATGAAGAGGTGTTTTTTTTTTTCTGTCTTTTCTATTTCAATGACTATTTCTCTTATTTTCTTCCTCCTGCTAATTTGTTCTTTTTTGCTTTTTGAGCTGGGATCATTGATTTTAAAGTTTTATCCTTTCCAAAAATTACAATATTCTTTCTTAGTACTGTTTTAGCTTCATAGCACAAAGTTTTAATATGTAGTGTTTTTGATTTACATTCATATCAAAATATATTCTAGCATCCTTTGTATTTTTGTTTTTACTAATACTTAGATGTTTGCAGCTTTATTTCCAAATATTGCCATTGATTTCAAACTTTATTTTAATCTTGTCAGAGAACGTGTGTGTCTGAGAAATGCATAGCTGTTGCTCTCTGTAGGTGAGAGATACAGATGAGAATCAGAACAGTTGAAATGAGCCCACTGATTTCAGTAGGGTGGCAAGTGAAAAAGGTTAAGTAATAGCACTCGTTTTTTCTACCTTCTTTTATTTTTTATTTTTATTTTATTTTATTTTATTTTATTTATTTTATTTTATTTTTTGAGATGGAGTCTCGCTCTGTCACCCAGGCTGGAGTCCAGTGGTGCCATCTCAGCTCACTGCAAGCTCTGCCTCCTGGGTTCATGCCATTCTCCTGCCTCAGCCTCCCGAGTAGTTGGGACTACAGGGGCCTGCCACCACACCCGGCTTATTTTTTTGCATTTTTAGTAGAGACAAGGTTTCACCGTGTTAGCCAGGATGGTCTTGATCTCCTGATCTCGTGATCCGCCCACCTCGGCCTCCCAAAGTGCTGGGATTACAGGCGTGAGCCACCACGCCCTGCCACTTTCTTTTATTTCTAACGTCAGTTCTTTGAAATGTATTGACATTGTTTCATGGCACAACATATGGTATAACTTGTGACTCTTCTGCATATACTTGTAAACGATATCTATTTTCAAGTTGTGTGTAGTGCTCTCTAAATATCATTTGGTCCAGTTTCTCAATATATGTATTCAAATTTTCTATTTTCTTAAATGACTTTTCTCTGATTTTTAAATAAATTACTAAAAATGGAGTAAGTTCTCCAACCATGATTTTGGATTTGTTTATTTCCCCTTTTCTATCTGACAATTTTTGCTTTTGTCTTACTTTTTGTTTACTTTTTCCCATCCTTTTTGTTCCTGCTTTCTTTTGTGTTGCTTGAGTATATTTTAGTATTTCATTTATCCCCTATTTTGGGTTTTTAGTACTGACTCTTGGTTTTATTGTTTTCCGTCTCTGGGGATAATAACATGCATTCTTAATTTATTGCAATCAAACTTGAATTACTTTTATATTGATTCACATATAATGTAAGACATTTACAATACCCCATCATTTGTGCTATCATTATCATGAATTTACTTCTCTAATGTTATAAACCCCACGAAACATTGCTAGTATTTTACTTTAAAGAATCAATATCCCTTTAAAGAAATGAAGAAAAAATATTTTATATATATATTTACATATTTCTGGCACTCTTACTCCTTTCTTATTCTAAATTAAATAAATGATAGAAATTACCATCCCTGTATCTCTCAAGTCTTTGAGAGCAGTACTGATAGCATTGATTTACCACAGATGATATAGTTTATGGTTTACTAGTTTGGCAGGGTTGAGAAGCTTGAACTGCTTCTTCCTATGATGATGGTTTTGACTTCAGGATTCAGGGAGCCAGTGTGGGGTTTTTAGCAATTTCTAATTGTCACTACTTACTGAGACCACTGTGAGATAAACTCTGGGCAAAATTCCTTTTTTAGTCAGACTTCATAAACCCTTATTCTGATCAGTGATATTCTATGTCTCCAGGGATTATTGCTAGTTTAAAGCCAATGTCCCATAATCCTGAAAGGTCTGGGTTTTTCTTTCCCAGTGCTCAATCACTCTAGTAAATAGCTGCAAGTGGGGGAAGATTTATAGTACACGTTTATCTTATAAAATATCATTGCAGGATTTTCCCCCAAGGATATCCCCTTTTCTAGTAATTGCGTGAGAAATGCAACTCTCTTGTGGAACATAGGTCAAGCTTTTTTTTCACCAGACCTAAAGTTGTATTCATTAAAGAGACCAAGTGGTGCCTTAGTGTACTTTTCATCTGTTTCAATCTTAGAGACCCATGATCCATTAGCCACTAGCAAAGATCCCCATGGATGAAACAATTCTCTCTCCTGTTCTAACACTGTGTCTATTATGGTAACCCTAGCTTCATTATCTCTGGCAGTAAAATACTGCCATGCAGATTTCATTATTGCCATTAAAATGAGAGGAGTGAGCATAGTTAGAGGGTAGGTAAGTGGATTGCTCATGATAAATCTATTCAAACATCCCTACTTCTTTATGTATTTGATTTCCGCTTATGTATAATATCAAGAAGTGTTCAGCAGGTCACTTCATTCATTGTAGACGACAGTTGAACTCTGCTTTTAGTTAACCAACTAAGGAACCACTCACAAGGGCTCAAGCTATCATATTGAATCAAGAATCTTTGGTAAATGTCCCATATTGATAAATTTTGCCTTATACAAATATTTCTTTCTCCCTGGTCTACCACTGAAGACTTTTCAAACATATTCCCCAGCTTTCTGCTCATACATGTTAGTGCAGGCTTCAATTATTTTGACATGTAAGTCTTCTTTTCATGGTTTTACCTGGTAATTGCCCTCTTGGGCACATGGAGACCTGGTGCTGAATAGAACTTTGGAGGTCATGGGGTGTAGTAATGGTGGAGCATAAAGATAACCAGCAAAAAACTCAGAAATCCATACAGGATCTCCAAACAAAGTAAATTAGCCTCTTCAGAAGAAATGGAGAAGCTGCTTCTGCTCAGTACAGTTTGAATTTGGGAAACCGAGAGTCATTGCAATCTTTCTAAATGTCATTAATCTAATTCTCTGAACCCCACTTGTTTTTCCAAATTGAAGCCCTAACCTTTGCATAAAATGTTCAAACAGTTAGATAGGACAAATACATTCTAATGTTTGATAGCAGAGTAGGGTGATGATACTTAGCAGCAATATTATGTATATTTCAAAGTAACTAGAAGAGAGACTTAAAATGATACCAACACATAAAAGTAATAAACACTTAAGGTGACATGTACCTTGAATACACTGACTTGATGATACAATGTATGTATGTAACCAACATTCATATATAGCCCATAAATATGTAAAACATTGGAACATTTTCATTAATACAAAATATTTAAACCCATCAAGGCTAAACGTTTTTCTTGCTTTAGCAATTGTTTTAAATAAAAATCAAGATGTAAAAATATGAATAAAACAAATCCTAGTCATTCTGAAAAATAATTCTCTGTAAAATTTTTTTAAAAACACACGTGAGCATCTAATAAATTATTTGATTTAAATAAATGAAACACCTTCAATAAGCTGTATTGAATCTACATTATAGGTTGCAGAATCAGGCTCTGCATCTAAATTTGAGGTACAAGAGATGAAAGATTTTTTTCTCTGATGCTACCTTGAGTTGAGAATGTAGAGACCTGAGCCAGTCATATTCTTCCTTTAGCTCTCAAGTACAACTAAACGCAGTCAGGCTATCCAAAAGTTTTGTATTCTTCATGCTCATCATTCTGTGATGCACCAGATGCCATATGATCTGCCAAAGCCTGGCCTTTAACAGGCACTTTATTCCAGCCAGGAATAAACTTAAAAGGAACAGTCCTTTTAAGGAAATGCTTTGCTACTGGCTGCCAGACTAGTGGTATTTTATCCTCTCCTCGTGTATTAGTATGTTCTCTTGCTGCTATGAAGAAAGACCTAAGACTGGGTAATTTATAAAGAAAAGAGCATGGCTGGGGAGGCCTCAGGAAACTTAGAATCATGATGGAAGGCACCTCTTCACAGGGAGGCAGGAGAGAGAATGAGTACCAAGCAAAGGGGAAAGTCCTTATAAAGCCATCAGATCTTGTGAGAACTCTCTATCATGAGAACAGCATGGGGGAAACCATTCCCATGATTCAATTATCTCCACCTGGTCCTGCCCTTGACCTGTGGGGATTATTACAATTCAAGGTGAGATTTGGCACAGGGGTGCGGGGGGACACAGAGCCAAACTGTATCACCTTTTAACCAGATCCTCATGCCTTCAAATCGGGTCAGGTAAGATGACCCATTCCAGATTCTATGAATTCTCATTTTTTTTGCCTGGCCGAAATTTTTATTAGTGATATTTCAAACATGTATAACACAGAGAATAATATAAATTCTATGAACTCATCACCTACTTTTAATCATTACCAAAATAACTTTTTGCTTTGTTTATACCTCTATCTCTTCTCCATCCTCTGGATTATTATTATTATTATTATTATTTTATATATTTTTTTATTATAGTCTAAGTTTTAGGGTACATGTGCACAACATGCAGGTTTGTTACATATGTATACCTGTGCCATGTTGGTGTGCTGCACCCATTAACTCGTCATTTACATTAGGTATATCTCCTAATGCTCTCCCTCCCCCTCCACCCCACCCCACAACAGGCCCCGGTGTGTGATGTTCCCCTTCCTGTGTCCAAGTGTTCTCATTATTCAATTCCCACCTATGAGTGAGAACATGCAGTGTGTGGTTTTTTGTCCTTGTGATAGTTTGCTGAGAATGATGGTTTCCAGCTTCATCCATGTCCCTACAAAGGACATGAACTCATCATTTTTTATGGCTGCATAGTATTCCATGGTGTATATGTGCCACATTTTCTTAATCCAGTCTATCATTGTTGGACATTTGGGTTGGTTCCAAGTCTTTGCTATTGTGAATAGTGCCGCAATAAACATACGTCTTTATGCAGCCAACAAACACATGAAAAAATGCTCATCATCACTGGCCATCAGAGAAATGCAAATCAAAACCACAATGAGATACCATCTCACAACAGTTAGAATGGCGATCATTAAAAAGTCAGGAAACAACAGGTGCTGGAGAGGATGTGGAGAAATAGGAACACTTTTACACTGTTGGTGGGACTGTAAAATAGTTCAATCATTGTGGAAGACAGTGTGGCGATTCCTCAGGGACCTAGAACTAGAAATACCACTTGACCCAGCCATCCCATTACTGGGTATATACCCAAGGGATTATAAAACATGCTGCTATAAAGGATTCTCATTTCTTAAGTGCCTTGTCTCTGACATAACAAATCAGCTACAATCCAGTTGCAAAACTCAGAAAAAAGCACAGCTATTTTTTTAAACTCATAGGGATTTATGAAATTAGGACTTTAAAAATTTGATGAAAGATCTCTAGGTGAGATCTTTAGGAACTGTGGCTTGAAAAACACCACAGCATGGACCAAACCAAGAAATGCTTACCTATGGCACAATCTGGAAGTTGAAAGATCAGGAATCTACTCTATCAGCTATTAGCTTCAAGACCTTACTGCATTGATTGCAATCCATGAGACAGAAAGCTTTCCCCAGTCTGTTTTCACTGGGAAGATGATGCAATCAGTGAATTAATCAGGAAGTCCCTACTGGAATTTTAGACTCCAGAACTATATCACATCTATTGCATTTACACAAGAAAAATAAAAGGCTGTCTTTCTGCTTCAGTCTTTCTCCCACTTAGTTTAAAATCCATGTCAGTTTGAGAGCACTTAATTAGAAAAATCAGTCACATCCAGAAACCAATCTGCATGGGATTATGGAAAATGTCACATTTATTATTACAGTCTCTACTGAACAGAAGGATGCACTAGATGCTGAGCAAGCCAATGTAGCATAATTCCACAAGTACCTTTCTGTCTTCCTCAGTATTTGACACTGAGAATCACACCCTTGTGTGAAACACCATTCTCTCTTGAGTTCTGTGATGCTATAATTTTAAATTTCCTCTCACCTCCAGAATACATCCTTTTAATTTTTTATTGCTCTCTTTCTTTCCTTTATTTATAGTTAAATATTGGAAGATTCACAGCCCTTCATCTCAGACCACAATTTTGTCTCCTTCTCCAGATAATGTCATTTGCTTATCACAATTCCATATGTCCAGCTCCATGTATTATTGGAGCTACAGTTTAGTGTATCTAATTTTCTACCAAATATCTCCAATTGTATATCTCTTTAAGATCTCTAAATTAACTATGCAAAACTGAATTTTTGAATCTTTAATTATTGCCTCCATATTATTTAAAACTACCCTACTTCTTGACCCTTCTTTCAGTTTCAAACAGATCAAGGTCTTTCCCATCTCAGGGCCTTTTCACATGATCTTCTGACTTCTGCATGGCTGGTTCATTTTATCCTGTTGGTCTTATTTAAAATTTTATTTTCTCTTTAAGGTCAAGAAAGCCTCTGGCCACTTTAACTAAATGACTAAATCTATTATTCTTTTATACTCTCAGAAATATTTGACTGCCTTCATTTTTTAACTTTTTTAAACAAACATATTTATTACAAACTTCCCCTACAAGGGAAAACTTGATCTTCTACTGTAGTAGTAATTTATGGTACTGTAGTAACCTGATCTTCTACTGCAAGGGATTGGTAAGTAACTTAACCTATTGTGTTCAATGCTGAAAGCCTAGTACCAGGGACACTGTTGTATGTTTAATATTTGTTGAATAAATAGAAAACAATAAGTATAGATAAGTGAAAAGTTCCATAGACACTATATCTTCTTCAAAGTAACATATTTTATAATAGAAATGCAAATTCTTCTTGCTTTAAAAATATTCATATCATTTTCAAGTGGGTGTTTATTTTTTTCCCTTTTTCTTTTTTTCAAGTGGATCTTTCTAATTACCATTCTTCTTTTCCTATTTTATTCACCCCACGTGTCAGGAGAACCTATGCATTCTTCTTCCCACCTGGGGCTAAGGGTTTTATTTTATTTTCAGAATTACAGTTTTTACAGTAGGTTTCTTACTATGTGTCTTTTTGTATTTCAATATAAGTCCATGTTAAAATTTTTAACTGAAAACAGAATTTCAGAAAGTATGAAGGGTATGAGTTTTCACTGTGCATGCAAGGAACAAGTTAATCCCATCACAGTTTCACAGGTGCTGGGAGAAGAACAACACACCTGAGCCAGAGATAAAGGGCCGTTTATCACAGTAATAGCAGTATCTAGAGTATCATCAGTTTCTTATTCTGGTTTTTGAAGCCCAAGTTCCCACAGGGTAGTGAAATGTGTCCAGATGAAGCCTGCACATGCAGTAGATTGTGTAACAGGAAAGGGACCCAAAGTTCAGGGAGCCCTCATCTAAAACAGCAGTAAACAAACTTGTCTGGTATTTTCCCTGGAGGGAAACACATTCTGTGTTATATTGGACAGTAAATGAACCTGCCATTTTCTCCAGAGGGAAACATTCTCCCAATTTTTCAACACTGCTCTGCACACAAACATCCTTCATAAGATGATTGGTGCTTCAGCTTTCAGGGCATATAGAATGTGAGAGACCTACAGAGAACTGTGAAACTTTCAGTAATGTAATTATTGTAAGCGAGTCTCTCATTAAACTGTAAAATGTAAACGACTCATTAATTCATCTGTAAATACCTATCAAAGATTTGTTGTATTCCAGGATAGAACCCTAAAGAGACATAACCCCTGACTTCATAGAGCTTATATTCTTCTATACAGATATAAATAAATAAAAAACAGATACATTAAAAATGCATTATGCTATGATAAGATATATCATCTTATCTTAGGCATGACATGAAATGATGTGTTGTAACAACATAGTATCACATCATGTAGTATGTTAAGTAAATGTGCTTATAAATCCATTTTGTTTCTAAGAGGGTCAGAGATAGTATATTTTAAATAGAAAAAATTCTTTTCACGGCAAAGAAAATTCTAAAAGGATAATTCTGTTGCTAATTATATATGGGCTACTCTTTTTTTATTTTTTATTTTTTATTTTTTTGAGATGGAGTTTCACTCTTGTTGCCCAGGCTGGAATGCAGTGGCACTATCTTGGCTCACCACAACCTTCACCTCCTGGGTTCAAGTGATTCTCCTGCCTCAGCCTCGCTAGTCGCTGGGATTACAGGCATGCGCCACCATGCCTGGCTGATTTTGTATTTTTAGTAGAGACGGGGTTTCTCCACGTTTCTCAGGCTGGTCTCGATCTCCCAACCTCAGGTGATCCACCGGCCTCGGCCTCCCAAAGTGCTGGGATTACAGGTGTGAGCCACCGTGCCCTGCCATGGGATACTCTTTTTAAAAAGTTTGAAAATTTTAAGTATTATTTATATTTAATTAAACGATTTCATAGTAAGCTTAAAACACGTTAGTGTGTTGCAAAATCAAACTATGTGAAAATAAATATAAAAATATTTAAAACAAATGAATATAATTGACCTGCATTCCCTAGAACTTTTAACTAATGCCCAGACACTGTCTCATGCCAGGCAGTGCAGCTTCCTTTGAGAGGTTCGGTTGGTCATACCACCCACACGCTTTTGATCATTACCTACATATGCAGTGGTCATGTCAGTAGCTAATTGCCCACGTTAACTTTCTTCATTTTTCTTGTTGAAAAGAGATTTTTTAAAATGAGCTCAATATATCAGCCTTTTTAGCAGAATTATTAATAATACGTATACCCTCATTCATTATTTGGTGTTTCTTTTTTTCTGAGCTCTTCCTTCTCTGATAATCTGTAAAGCATCTCAAAGACTGTTAAAAATCATTTTGCTCTCACTTTACTTTGCTAACCCTTTTACCTGCAAGTACAAAAAATAGATACTGTATAGTCTATTCTTTCTTTATTCTGGCCTTCAGTTGACCAAATTTGCCAAATTTATTCACTTGAATTTTAAAGCTTCAAATACTATTTTTAGCATAAGCAGAATAGAATAAGCCTTTTTTTTCGCTTTTTTTTTTTTTTTTTTTTTTTTTGAGACAGAATCTCACTTTGTTTCCCAAGCTGGAGTACAGTGGCACAATCATGGCTCACTGCAGCCTTGAACTCCCAGGTCAAAGCGATCCTCCCACCTCAGCCTCCCAAATAGCTAGGAATGCAGGCATGCACCATCATTTCCAGCTGGATAAGATTTTTTAAACCTGTATATATGAAAAAGTGAAATAAAATACACAAAGCATAAGAATCAACAGCACAACAAAAACACACTATCAAAATATCTCATGTACTCCATAAATATATACACCTACTATGTATCCATGAAAATTAAAAATTAAAATAATGCAGTAGTTTAAGTGGAAATCTTACTGCAATTTCCTAGAAGCCAAGGTCAAAAAGAAAACATAATACTAAAAAAAAAAAACAACTTTCATTATATTCCCCAAGCAAGCATTTCCTCCTTGGTGCTAAAGTTTAAAAGAAATTTCCTGTTATCATATAGAAACATTGAATAAAACAATGTGATTTTTTACCACATTATTTAACCTTCCTGATTCATATTCTTCATTTGCAAAATAGGTTAAGTATTGTATATCTTCCAAGGTTGGTAAGATAATAAATTACAAAATTTATTTTTCATTCAACAAATATTATCTAAGTTTCTTAGAATTTCAGGCATAGTTCTAGATGCTGAAGATAAGCAGTGAACTAGCAAGTGTCTGCCTCAGGAGTTTGTGTTTTACAAGGAAAGGGAGAAAATAAACACATGAAAAGGTTATAGCACAGCAGAAAACAGTGTTTCGAAGAAAAACAGTAGAGGCTGAGGGGAAGGTAAAGGGGTATATGTGTGTGTGTGTGTGTGTGTGTTTTGTTTTGTTTTGTTTTGTTTTTGTTTTGTTTTGTTTTTTTAGATGGAGTCTCCCTCTGTTGCCTGTTGCGCAGGCTGGAGTGCAGTGGCGCGATCTCAGCTCACTGCAAGCTCCACCTCCCGGGTTCACGCCATTCTCCTGCATCAGCCTCCTGAGTAGCTGGGACTACAGGAACCCGCCGCCACGCCCGGCTAATTTTTTTGTATTTTTAGTAGAGACAGGGTTTCACCCACTGAACCTTATTTTTGGGGAAGCCTAACAGAGCCCACCTCATGATAGTTAGCTCTGACTGCATAATCAATTCATGTCTAGTGGTCACATGTTCATTCTCTTCTAGAGCCCAGGAGCATATCAGCTCCTATTTTTTTTAAGAGGTATATAATTTTTATGCTAAAGACATCATGGTTTTGCTCCAGAAACCAGGGGCTCCATATTATCATCATTCTGCTGGGGCTTGCCATAAATTCCACGTGGTCTCATTTTTAAACTACAGCTACATCTAAAACCAGACTCTATAATCCCCATCTCAGATGCTGCTTCCTGAAGAGCCCAACTGCAACAGGCCTCTAATGTCTTTCATCTTTTAAGTTTTAAAGCAATAGATATGCTATAATGAAACCATTATTCCCTTTACATAATAAAGCCTGGACAAAAACTTGAAATCACTTATTCAGTAAAATATAAAATTAAAATAATGCAGCCTTATTATACTAGTATTAACTTTCTGTTTTTTTGTTTGAACTTTATTTCAATTTTTTTTAATCAGGAAGATTACACCACTGAGGCTTCGTTGATATGTGGTACATTAAGAGTGAGAGTAGATAGGTTATTGTGACAAATGACAATGGTAAATACTAATAAATTGTTACAGTTTACTCAGTTGAGGGCCACACAGTCAGTTTTAAGATATTTTGTCACATTAATTGCTGATAAACAACCCCAAATATGCTATCATGTAGATTTGGGATTGAATTTACCTTTCCATTTTTAAACCAAATAATCTCAAAGCTAGAATCTGTTTATCTGGACAATCTACAACAAAATCTAGAAGCTAGAACCATAACTTTGACATGTTTCATGTGTTTTCTAGATGGAAAGCTATTGGTCTTTAATTATATCTCAAGCCAACTTATTTAATACAACACTATTTTGCCAAAAAGTTCATGTGACACAACAGAAAAAAAACCCATTGAAAGCTTAATCATGTTTTCTTTAGAACATATTATAACATATTATAATTCTAAGGTACAGTTTTTAAGGAAACTTAGAAAGAATGTTACATGTGCTCTAACCTATAGAACTGATCCTGTGCAGTCTCTTAGTTCAAGAAAAGGAAAAAAAACATTACTTCCGGTTAATCAGTAGATCACTGACAGTAAAGCTCTAACCTATAGAACTGACCCTGTGGAGTCTCTTAGTTCAAGAAAAAAAAATACTTCCAGTTAATCAATAGATCACTGACAGTAAAGTTGCTAATGATACCTTGAGCTTTTAAATTGGATTACTTTATCTGCTAGAGCAACCAGTGGTTTTCAAAATGTGCTGTAAAAGGGAGGTGAAAATGCATTGGTCAGGGCCAAATTCAGCCCCAGCCTTATTTCAGCCTTTATGAACAAAGCAGCTCTGCTTTTGTCTGTTTCACATTGTAAGCTCCTGAAAAAGAGTAGCTTTGGAAGAGGATCTCGGGGAGATTGCAGTCCTAAGCACATGGCACTGTCCATACAGCTGACTTGATCTGTGCTGAAACTGTAAATTTCTACAAGCCTATTAAGGTCAAATCCTGTGTTAAAAATTTGGGAGTTATAATCAATATCTCTGTGCTAGTTGACTTGTTGGTTATGTTGATGAGAGGTTTTTGGTGAGGAAAAAGAAGAGACATCTAAAAGGTGGATTTTGAGGCCAGGCGTGGTGGCTCATGCCTGTAATCCCAACACTCTGGGAGGCCAAGGCAGGCAGATCATTTGAAGTCAGGAGTTTGAGACCAGCCACGGCCAACCTAGTGAAACCCCATCTCTACAGAAAATACAAAAATTAGCTGGACTTCATGGCACACGCCTGTAATCCCAGATTCTTGGGAGGCAGAGGAAGGAGAATTGCATGAACTCAAGAGGCGGAGGTGCAGTGAGCCAAGATCATGCCACTGCATTCCAGCCTGGGCGACAAAGCAAGACTCCATCTCAAAAATAAATAAATAAATTTTAAAAAGGTAGATTTCTGCATGCAAAAGACACTATTCAGAATTTTATTGGGGGAACTAAAAGCTGTTATTCTGTTAAATGACATACATTAAAAACTATAGTTTTCCCCTAGTTCTTAAATTCAGTTTGCCAATCTAAATATTGTTATTTGTCACTGTGCAGATTTTAATAATTTTTTTAAATGAGTAATGTTTGGTCTCATTTACACATATATTTTCTCAGACATTTAAATGGCATTTATAAATGTATACATTCTTTTTTATTTTAAAACATTTTAACTAAATTAACCAGATCTTTCCAAGTACTAAAACAATTTTGTTAATCTAAAAATTAAGCATAAAAATACAATGAGATTTACATTTTCTTAAAAGTTCTATTTCTGAAAAGGAACACATTAAAATTTCAACTTAAAATCTTTTCTAAATTGCTCAATTACATTTGAAATTGGAGTTGTAGTCTTTGCATTAAAAGCCAAAATTACCTTACATATCAACATAAATAAAATGTCAACCATACACAAATTTGTTCCTAACAAAATATTTATACTATTAAAAAAAACAAAGAATTTAGAGGAAGTGGTGTTGCTACCATATTTGGGGTGGCTGACAACCCAAGCCCAGGTCCTGGTTGACAACCAGCATCAACAAACAAACATGAGTGGCAAGTCTCCAGATAATTTCAGCTCCCAGTCTTTGAGTCATTGTAATTATGTTGAGTAGAACAAAAAAGGATTATCCCCCCTAAGCCATGTACAAATTGTAATTTGTGATCAAAATCCATGTTGTCATTATGTTACACCACCAAATTTTGGGGAGGATTGTTAAGTAGCAGTACGTAATTAACACAACTGCTCAGAAACCTCCTTTAGAAATGTGGTGCCCATTTCTCCAGCTAATGGTAGTGTGGACAGCTGATGGGAAGGTCGTCAGTCAAGTCACTCTCTGGAAGCTCCCTTTAGTTAAGGAGATTTGTTTCAAAATTCTCTGGATAACTTTCCTTCCCAGAATCAGCCCATATCAAATGACTGGTTGATGGAGACTAACAACTCCTTGTCCTAAACCTTATCAAGGTGGAAGAACACTGAATGGCCACCCCAGCACTTGAGCTCCCTGTGGATCTTATGAGACCTTTATCTGGATATATTCGTATCAGCTCTCCTTTTTGGGGAGGGCCCTTTCCAAAAAAGCTCCTGCACACAAATCTCCATCTCAGACTCTGTTTCCTTGGAATCTAACCTAAGATACTTTTCTATATTCACATTAAAATCTTCCTAAGATTAAAATATGCACTCTCACTAATGGAGACAATTGCCTAAGTTTTTGAATGGGATGCTGACTGTGTTCTTCTTGGTCATCCTGATGTGACATCCTAAATTCGATTTCTTTTTTCTGTGTCAATAATTTCATTACCCAAAGGAGATAATCATGTAGGCCAAATCCTTTGATTCAGTACTAATGTAAGTCAGCAAAACATACGCAGCTCCATCATTTAGGATCCAATAGGAGGCAATAACCATAGTAGTTATTTGAATTTAATGAGGAGAATTGTTAATTTGTAGAAGATGGATAAGAGAGGTAAAAGAGGACTTTAAAAAGTCCAGAAGTAGCAAGTACAAAAAAGCAACTACTACCTCTAAGCTGAGGGGGTATGGACAATAACAAAATAAAACAAGCAAAAACAAATGGACAAAATTAATGACTAGGGATTCTTGCTGCCAATGTTGAGAAGCAGACTTCTTCCAATAGGAGAAACATGTGGACTTCTGGTTGTGAAGAAATTCCCAGAGGCTGTGAATTGGAGGTAGTCTGTAGGAGTGCCCACAGTTGCTGGGAGGGTGTGGCCAGGAAGAGCTAGAAGTTCAGAATTGGTTGTTGACAAGATCGTGACATGAAGGCACAGCTAGATTGCTTCTGTGGGAGCTCCTGAAATTTTGCACTGAATAATAATAATGGAAGACCAGAACCCCAAAGGGAGGTATCTTTCTTTATTACAGCCTCACCGGATCTTTCCAGTGACCTCTATTGATAATGCCTAGCATTTTGCAACTTGGCAAAGTAAATGTTACCTGGGTTGTATCATTATCACGAAGCATGGGAAGAAATAGATTTGGAGCTGAAAGAAAATAATAAATTATTGGAACACCTAGCTAATCACTTGATTGGATTTTGCATTTCTTTTACTCTTTATAAACCTGCCTTACTAAAAGCTTAAAGACCTTTGAACTTGACAGAATTCCAAACAACTTCATTCTTGAACCATACATTTTTAACTCATATTTAAAATGCTAACTGATTGGATTTTGTTTATCTCACATGACTTTTTAACTTGCTTTTGCATCTTTTGAGATCAGTTTATAGTCATGATGCATTGTACAGATTTGCTTTTATTAGCTCAAACAAAACGATTTATTTCAAGGAAGTGTGTGAGAATAATTAAGACAGGAACAGGAATCTTAGCCATGTAATCAGTCTTCGTAAGAACACAGGGAAACGAATCGTAGTTGACTCTTTACATTTTAGTTGTCATTAATTTTTTCTGAAATCAGAACACACTCAGGTAGTGGAAGTATCCAAAGTTGAACCAGTGACTGCATTACTTTGTTGCCCGCCCCCCGACAGTGGTAATTAATGATTTTTTTCTTATGTGGTCTCTCAGTTGATCTGTATGTTTTTCTTCTGCACCTGCCAACTAAAAACATTACTTTTACTCTGTGATGATTTTGTTCTACTTCACAGCATATACTAATTTAGAATTTATCCTTAATTATGCCATTTTCTCCCTTCTAGCAATTACATGTTGCCTTTTCTCTACGGGTCTTTTAGCTTACGTTTCTGCTACTAACATGTTGATATTTTCTCCATATCTCTAGTTCAAATTACAAAGAAGTAGACTTTTATTGATTTTGGCCAATTAGTGATCTTTCTTCTTGGAAAGAACTTAATTCCAAACCACCTCATAAGTTCCTAGCTGTTTCATGGATTGACTCTTATTGAGTTGATGGTTAACTCCTGATCAAATCAGTAACCACCAGTAGTGTAAGTTCATGTGGCAGACAATACGGTCACCAACTCTAGGTTAGAAAACAAATAAAATTGCTTCTCTCAGCAAATTACTCTCCACATGAAATGGATATATTGGGCTGGTGGGACAGACCAGAAACTTTGAAAGGTCTTCCGTAGTACACAACTCAATCTGAAAATACCAATGAAAGGGAGTTCCCCAAAGAAGTTCTCATCGCTGGTTCCCGCCAGTGGCTTTTATAACTTTCTATCAGCACCAACAGTGACTTCAGTTGACTGTGCTGATGAACAATGATGGGATCTCCCATGGGTTTTCTCTTTTTGACAGTTCCCTATGTCCCTTACCAACAGCTTGCTAGCCTCTTGGAGAATGAAGAGTTCGCAATTGCCCTGTCAGCATAACATACAACTAAGCCATTGCTGAGGCAAAGCTTTTTTAGAGTTTTTATAGTCACTTCAAATTTGCAGTTGTTGTGACCATTTCACTGAGCCCTCCTTGACTCAGAGTCAGCTCAATTGCTACAATGCACAATATTCCCTCTTGGGAGTGGGGGCAGGGGTAGCAGGAAGGAGCTCGCTCTACCCCCTCACACATTATAAAGATGAAAACATGTTCATTTAATTTAAATCTTACCACTGTGGATTTGGACTTCGCTTTAATTCTCTTCTACTTTTGTAAAAACTATTTATTTAAAAAAAGGCAAATTCGACATAGATGCTTAGAGTTTGAAGGAACCCTTTAGATTATATAGTCAGTACCCCTAATTTCAGAGATGAAGAGAAAAAGCTCCTCCTCAAGCACCCCCTAGAAAAGGTTCAAGTGGTTACTCCCTTTCCATCTGTCAATAGATGAGACTAGAACTCAGGCTCTTGACTCTAAGCCCAGTGCTCTTTCTGCTATACCATGCTGCCCCCTTGTGTTAGTCAGATTTCTTAAGAATTAGTGATTTCATTCACAAGAACAAATTTCATCTGATTTAAAGAGCTATTTGCAAAACATGAATGCGTAAGCTTATTTAAAAGGATCAGAAGATCCGACATAAACCTCCATTTCACAGTATTTTACCATCTATTTGTATTACTATGCATACTTAAAATATATTTGTCTTTTCTTCTAATATTAAATTATAAGTCTTCTTCTAAGATAAAATTAAGGCCCTAAAAGGTAAAGAACAAACACAAAGTTGTGTATTGCAGTGGGAATGAAGGGACAGTCTTACTTTAAAAAAATCACCATCTTTAATTAATCCTCAACCTGTCTTAATATATCAATGATTCTTTTTACTTTAGTTATAGATAGGGTTAATTGGTGCCCTGAGGCATCATGGAGGTCCCTGAGAAAAATCACAGAACAAAGGGAATAGAAGGACCACTTTTTTAATAGTAATCATTAAATATTTTGAAAAGTAGTAGAAAAATCACCCAACTTAGAGCATAATAGTCAATTTTACCATATATTTTCACTCAACCCCCTCCCAACAGAAAGTATATTTATAAATAGAAGAAAAAAACCAGTAAAATATAAGTAAAACATTTAAAAAACTCTGGCTTGATCTATTATAAGAAGAATTTAAAAGTGTAGAACCGATGTATCGGGGGAAGACAGAAACAGAAGAAAAAATAGGGTAACTAAAAAATGAGAGGAAGCAAAGAATTAATTATTGCACTAAGAAGGCTGATATATTGAGCTCATTTTAAAATGTCTTTAAGAAAGAATGAAGAAGAAAAATTTAAATAAGGAGGAACTAATAAAGACAATGAAAATTGCTTATAAAAAATGTTAGGGAAAATGTGGAAGACATTTTAAAATAGACTAGTGACTCCGAGCATCTTAAGTAGGATTGTGGAAGCCCTATTAAAAAAATCTGTGACCAAGACACAGTCAAACATATGAGCATTGACTTGTATTTTATTTTCTTAATTAACTTTGAATTTTCACAAACATGTAAATTACATCTTAAAATATGTATCATTCAAGAAGGATTTCACAGGAAGTGCGGAATCAGTACACACGTCTCTATTGCTCTCCTTTTCCTCTTGCCTCTGAGTTTCTTTCTGATCATCTTTGAAGAGATTTCTAGCATAAAATGGCATTTGACTAGCATTCCCCAATACAGCCCATTCCAGCCCTATACCCAAATGCCGAGGAAGAACAGAAAACAACAAAAGTTCGTAACATTGAAAAGTAACATTGAATAACAAATCACCGTTGGAAGTGTTGAGAAATACTCATCTATACTCGAGTATATTAACCTTAGGAAATAGAATCCATTAATTTAAACAGCAGAAAGATGTTTTGCAATTCTCTGTTGTCTAAGCCTTGAATCATGAACTGTGCTAACCCCCAAACTCTCCATCCACTTAATTCTTCATGAGTGAAGGTGGCATCATCACTGTTTTCTGCCCTTCCTTCATTCTTATTTAATATTCATTCAGAAATAACTAGTTGTAGGAGACCACAGAGAGAGAATGGATGAGGAAGACAGAGAAGAATTGGAGTTAAGTTACATTTAGCTCGCCATTAGCAAAGTATTATGGATGTTTTTCAAAACTGAAAATATCTTAGTATACTACATTCTAGGGGTTTTGTCTATTCACCTAAACCACTGTTAATCACACAACGACTAGGAAATGCAAGTAAGACATTCTACATCAATACATTAGTGCTACATAGCATAGGTAACTTTCCAAAAACTGAGGGATTAGGATGAGAGCTTTGAACCGGAAGCTTTATTAAAGAAAAAAATATGATTATTACTTAAGAGAATAGTGACAACAAGACAACAATAGGAAACTAAGAATGCGTGACCAGAATTTAAAAAATAATCATGTAAAAATTTAAAATTAGTTAATGAGAAGCACGGTCTTGAAAAATTTGGCCAAAATGCAGAAAAGAGGTTCAGGACTTGAAGAGATACTAGAGAAGATGGCTGATACAATGAACAAACTCAGTAGCATTCCTAGGAATTTTATGTAACCCCAAGGAAGAAAGCAGAGCAACTGAAACAACACCAATTAGAAAGCCCATGTCTGCAGACTAAAAATCTGTCTTCCAGGTAAATTTCATGTAGCTGATAGGATGAGACAACTCACTAAATGTCCATTTCAACTCCCTTCTCCCTGCTTTGCTTTGCTCTTGATGCTATTAAGAGAAACGCTAGGCTTTTCACACCCTCTGGAATCTGGAAATGGTCATGAGATTTAATTCTAGCTGTAAAGGTACAAAATGAAATCTATGGGAGGGCTTCCATTACTAAATACAAAGGCAAAGACAAAGTCTCAATTATTATTACATCCCTAGTACTAGTAGAATGCCTGTTTTATTAATTCAAGTACACCATTCTCTGGAGTTATTTATAAACTGTTGTTTCTCTAGGAAATTCTGTAGTTTATAGCTCTAAATTATTTTATGTAGTAGTATTAAAATGTAAACTTAGCAAGTAAATTTAACTAGTGTGTTATGTCAGACCATTGGAGCTTCCAAGTGACTGGGAGGTAAGTTAAAATGTTTAAATAAGATACAAATAGTTACTATTGAACAAATAAACTGTATCTTTGGATTTAAGGAATGTTTGCAAAATTAATTATAACATAATCAAGCAGAATTACAGTTTTATCTGTATACAGGCAGAAATACTTTGTTTTTAGTTATCTCTGGGAAGAAAAACCTAAACAATAAAACATCACCACTCTCAAGATATTTTTGAAAGAGAAAATGAAAGCCATTCTTTATCAAAGTTCAGAGTTAAGTTCTTAATTGAATTAATCAATACCTTTTAGTGAAAATATAAATTAAATACGGTAGCCAGAAAAGAGGTAAAGAGTTAGAATGCTGAAACGTTTTATTGTAATATTTTGGCATTTATCATTGAATTATTAGTGTGCCTGTATATTTATTAGTGTGCCTGTATGTGTATGTGTGTGCACATGAGTGTACATACATAGAAGTGTGTTAGATATCAAGTGCAGAAGAGGGAAGGAAGAAGTAGGAAAACATGGGCCAGGTGTGCTAATCCCAGCCCTTTGGAAGTTTGAAGCAGGTGGTTGCTTGAGCTTAGGAGTCTGAGACCAGCCTGGACAGCCCGGTGAAAAGTCTGTCTCTATAAAAAATATAATAATTAGCCAAGCATGGTGGCTTATACCTGTAGTTCTAGCTACTTCAGAGACTGAAGTGGGAGGATTGCTTGAGCCCGGAAGGTGAAGGTTGCAGTGAGCTGAGATCATGCCACCGCACTCCAGTCTGGGCAACAGAGGGAGACATTATCTTATGTTTTAGTCAGAGTGTTTCTTGGGTCATATTTTCGAGATGTTAGTCACTTGTTAATAAGTTCTTGACTGAATTAATCAGTACCTTCTCATTCAAGTCATAAGGGCAAGGACAAATTATGAGAATCTGTCTCATAATACAGATGTGTCAGAAAATACAGTGGGTATTTATTGTGACTCAGGATATATTTATTTTCTGAGGACAGAACCATTATTCTTCTGGGAAATACTTGGCCCATCTTTGCATCCAATCTTGTGTTTTGAATGGGAGAGACATGGTCTTATAGGCCTCATACCCCAAAGCAGAGATGAACACCTGATGTACCAGGGCCAGTCAGAGCCCTCCTCTGGATTTTTTTGCTTTGGAACATAGGTAATACTACTCAGTATTTTCTAGATATATGAGAAATATAACTCTGCAGAAGCTCATTACCATCTTTCCAAACACCAGAAAGTGAGTTTGCACCAAAAACAATATATATATAAGGCCAAATACAGAGAATGATGGACTTGTTGTCCTGGACATTTGCCCTGCACCTCACTTTGGTTTGGTTACATGAGATAGCCTACTACCATTCTAATAAATTTCTTGTTGTATTCAAGCTTATTCAAAAGGGTTTTTCATGCTTGCAAATGAGAGCTCTTGAGAATACAGTGTAATCGTAGAATGCATGTTATCAATAGACCAATTCCAGTGAATCAATATAGTGGTCAGTGTTTAATCAGTGTGGTCAATTTAGAAAGGAATAACAGATAGTGTAAACTGTGTGATCAGAGAGAGGGAAAAAGTCACCTGGTAGACTTCTTAATTTAATGAAAGAAAGCTCGGATGAGATCCTTTAGGAGCAGTATTTCTCAATATGTAGCCATCAGAAACCTGTACCATAATCACTTAGAGTGATGGCTAAAGGGAGCACTCCTGGGCTGCATTCAGACCTAGGACATCAGAATCTCAAGGGGCAGGGGACTAGGAGAGGCACATCTTTTAACAACATCCTAGGCCAGGGGTGTCTGATGTTTTGACTCCCCTGGGTGTATTAGTCCATTTTCATACTGCTATGAAGAATACCCAAGACTGGGTAATTTATAAAGAAAATAAGGTTTAATGAACTTACAGTTCTACATGGCTGGAAGGCCTCACAGTCATGGAGGAGGATGAAGGAGGAGCAAAGGCATGTCTTACATGGTAGCAGGCAAGAGATCATGTGCAGGGGAACTGTGCTTTATAAAACTATCAGATCTCACGACACTTGTCCACTATCAAGAGAACAGCATGAGAAAAGCCCATACCCATGATTCAATTACCTCCCACTGGGTTCATCCCATGACATGTGGGTATTATGTGGGTATTATGGGAGCTACAATTCAAGATGATATTTGGGTGGGGACACAGCCAAACCACATCACTGGGCCATGTTGGAAGAAGAACTGTCTTGAGCCACACAGAAAATACACCAACACTAACGATAGCTGATGAGCTTTAAAAAGAAAAAAAAAAAACTCTCAAAAAAATCTAATAATGTTTTAGGAAAGTTTACGAGTTTGTGTTGGCCTGCATTCAAAGCCATCCTAGGCTGCATGAGGCCCACAGGCCACAGATTGGACAAGCTTGCCTTAGATGATTCTAATATGAGTTAAAAGTTGAGAACCACTGCCTTAGAGGAATGACCATTTTTATTAGGATGCTGATAAAAATGCAGCTTTGAGAGGCAATACAGGTACATTAAGGATTCAATTGTGTAGAGTGCAGAAAAACTATATAAGAGAAAAATCCAGAGAGTGGTACAATGTCAACAAATAGAGAAAGTGCAAGTAAAAGTATAGGGTCTGCTATGGTTTGAGTGTTTGTGTCCTTCCAAAATTTATGCTGCAACTTAATCCTCAATGCTATACTACTAAGAGGTGTGGATTTGGGGAGATGATCGGGTCATGAGGACATTTTCATGAATGGATTAGTGCTCTTAAAAAGGGCTGGAGGGGCCAGGCACAGTGGCTCACGCCTGTAATCCCAGCACTTTGGAAGCCCGAGGCAGGAGGATCACCTGAGGTCAGGAGTTCAAGGCCAGCCTGGCCGACATGGTGAAACCCGTCTCTACTAAAAATATAAAAATTCCCCCATCATGGTGGCACATGCCTATAATCCCAGCTGCTTAGGAGAATGAGGCAGGAGAATTGTCTGAACCTGGGAACCAGAGGTTGCAGTGAGCCAAGAGTGTACCACTGCACTCCGACCTGAACAACAGAGTGAGACTCCATCTCAAAAAAATAAAAATGGCAGGAGGGAACTAGTAGGTGCCACTTTGCCTTTGCATCCCTTCAACCATCTGAATTTGCTATCAAACATTTCAAGGCATCACTTGGAAACAGAGACCAGGCATTGAACCCACGGTCACCTTGATCTTGGACTTCTAGCCTCCAGGACTATGAGAAATACATTTCAATTGTTTATAAATTGCCCAGTCTTGGATATTTTACTATAGCAGCACAAACAGACTAAGACAGGGCCATAGAACTGCACATCAATAATAAAGTACAGAAGGTTTTTATTATTTTGTTTTGTTTTTGTTTTTGAAATGGAGGAGTCTGGCTCTATGGCCCAGGCTGGAGTACAGTGGTACAATCTTGGCTCACTGCAACCTCCACCTCCTGGGTTTAAGTGATTCTCCTGCCTCAGCCTCCCAAGTAGCTGGGATTACAGGCACACACCATCACGCCCAGCTAATTTTCATATTTTTAGTAGAGACAAGGTCTCGCCATGTTTACCAGGCTGGTCTCAAACTCCTGACCTCAGGTGATCCACCCACCTCGCCTTCCAAAGTGCTGGGATTAGAAGCATCAGCCACCATGCCCAGCCAGGTTTTGTTTTTTTTTTTTTTCTTAAGGGAAAATATTGACTTGGTTTTCTTATGTATGATAGCAGAGGTTATTTCTGCATATATTTGTTGCTGGTATATGAATGTTTTATGTCATTGCTAATAGCTAATACATGTATGAAAAATGAAAAATCCATTTTAATCAGTGAATTAGTGGCCTATTGTAAAATAACTACCCCAAAATGTCTGTTCAACTTCCCCTCAACTGTATCAAATAAATTTTCATTAAAACAATGATTTTGGCTTCCATTGGGACTACCCATCTGATTCAACCAAATTTTCTCACCTCAAAAACAGATTCATGATTATGGCTTCTACTAAATTGAAGGTCTCAAATCAGACACCTAAATCTGAGTAATTTTTAGAGGAAAACTATTTGTTCCAGGTAAATGTCAAACTAGATAAACAAAATATCAGATGAAGAGCCATCATAAATATGATCATTTGCTCAATGCAGTTCAATTTTCTATCTAGCCAGCAAACATCTTTTTTTTTTTATTACAAGAAATGCAGGATTTAATGCCTCTGAGAAGAATAGCCACAATCTAACCATCTTGTCAATTCCATTCCCTGGAACCTCAGGAGTTGAGTCTTCCTACCAGTTTCACCGAGTCCACGTCAGCTTTCTTTTTCTATTCCTCAATCTTCCATTTCAGTCAGTGTTGGTAATTGGTTTTTAATCGGTTCATTTACCTGAATGATTTATACTGCCTCAGGTAGGCACAATTTAATGACACCCATTATAGTGCTTTAGATTATTTCACAAATAGATATGCTGTTGTCCTTCAAGATTGAAGATCCATGCATATGAGTGTTATCATTCATACTTCTCTGATGTAGAAAAAAGTCCAGTGCATGACTGACAATGATAAGAAATGATAGTTTACCAGGTGTGAACTATGTACCAGGCATTTTGCTAAGTGCTTTATACGCATTATCTTATTTAACAGACATTTTCATAAGAACAGAAATAAACAGAATCAATCACTGTCCACGGAGTTGCATTTATTTTGTACAGAGACTATTTACAATTGTTTCTTCTCTATTTCTCAGATGACCAATTCTTTGCTCAAAATTGTCAGTTCACTTTGAGCATTAATAACGCACTGAGAAAATCACTAAACCAACTAGGTAAGAAATCTAGGTTCATTCTTGATTCTGGCAATAACTGTGAGAACTTAATCCAGTGACTTAACCTTTGAGTTTAGACCAGCTCTCCTGAAAGGACTCATGTAGTTCTGACATAATGTGGCTCACTCCCTCCAAATTCCTGTTCCCATTTTGATTGATTAGCTACTTGGGGTGCTGTCAAATCTTCTGTAGTAAAATCTATGCTTGTATTTCAATGTTCCATTAAAATATAATTTCTGCCTAAACTGTTTAAAAAACATTATACTCATCATTCAGTTACTTTAAAGTTATGCACTGTTACACAAATGACTTACCCAAGTAAGGACATTCTCTCAGGAACTACACTGGTTTCACAACTAAATAAAAAGCAAGTGAATAAATAGAGTTATAAGCAAACTAAGAAAGTGTTGTAATAATAAATAGATGATGTTTTTTACTTCAACATGTCCTTTCTTCTATGTAAGTTCCTACGAACACAATACAATATTTTTAAATGTTTCTTATAATTAATTTGCATAAATGCCCCATCACATGTGAATTAAGAGGTATAATTGGTACTTAGGAACAGACTCTGGTATTGTTTATGTGAAATAAAAAATTCAAAAGGTCTTTTCTGATTAACTGTGGGTAAATTTACAGAGGCACATATTAGTATTGGGGCTTCATCCAATTATAAAGCTTTGTGTGGAAATTGTACAATATTTGGGGATGATAAAAACTGTCTTGTTTTACTGACACATAATCTTAAGCAAACCTAAATATCTTTACAATATTTTTCTTACTTTGATTAAAACATTTTTAGTATTTACTTTGTACTTAAGGTAATTGGCAGACTTATGTCAAATATCTACTTCCCAACATATACAATTTCTGAGGATAGTGTTGCATTTTTCTAGTTGTTCTGCAGACTGTCTTAAGTTTAGGCAAGCAGATCTAACATTTTACATAAATACTATTGTATAATAATTCTAGCTCACTGTCAGCATATTTAGATATGATCATATCTGTACTCCTGCATTACGTTTGCATGTTTCCATGTTTCGATTAAGTTCACCTCACTCATATATAAATATGTAACTGGAAGAAAAATAGAGTGGAGTGGGAGAGCTTAAATCAGAATTGCATCTTCCCTAAGAGATAGAAAAGTATTTATTTCAAAGCATCCCTTGAGTGTTTTTTGTACCCAGAGGATGAGCATGCAGGGGCTGAAAGTCTTGTTGACTGGGAAGGATTTAGCTGTAGTACACCTTTGATGCACCTGAAGACACCGGTATATGTTTCTCCTTTCTCCTTCTTAATCTAGCACTGTGCTGTCCAATACAGTAGCCAATAACCACCTGTGGCTGCTGAACACTTGAAATAAGCCTAGCCTGAATTGAGATGTTCTATAAGTGTGAAATACATACCAGATTTTGAAAACCAGATATATTAAAAATATAATGCAAATTATACTATTATTTTTATATTAATTATATGTTGAAATAATAAATTTTACATGTATTGGATTAAATAAAATATATTTTTAAAGTAATATTTCTTTTTACTCTTTTAAATGTGCCTGCTCAAAAAGTTACAATTACATATATGGCTCAAATGATTTATTATTATTATTATTATTGACAGTACTGATATAGATTCAGACCACATTGTCTTTGACAATTATTTTTGTCAGTGGGATATGAGTATGATGCAATTATTTCATGCCAAATGATGAAGAATAACACAGAGCTTTGAGTTCGCCCAAACCCATCGTGATCAAGACTTTCCTGGACTGTCCTACTGAACTCCCCAGCTCCTGCACCCTATCTTACCATCCTCCCTTCCCCACCCTCTATCACCATAGTATCATTCTAAATTAAATAACTTAGACTTTGGGAAAATGCACTACACAACACATCTAACACTATTTGCCAGACACAGTTCTCAGCCCTTTATAACTATCAGTTCAACTAACTTTTATAACAATTCTATGAAGGGGTTTCCATTATAAACCCCATTTTACAGATGAGAAAACTGAGGTACAGATAAGCTAATAAATTTGCCCAAGGCCACAGACCTAGTAAAAAGCAAAACTACGGCAGTCTGGCCTCTGGGTATGAGCACATTTTTTTTTTTTTTTTTTTTTACAATTCAAATGAAACTGGGTCTTTGCGAGTCAAATTAAATTGGCTTAAACCTTTGTCAAACTTTGTTAAGATGCTGAAAGCCCTCCATATTTCTTTCTCTGGCTTTGTCATTTTTACTGACCAATATCCCACAGATTCCCCAACCCACTTGCTAAGCTCTTCACCCTTCTGGTACTCCCAGATCACTCTCCTCCTATAGAAATTTCAAAATTTGCATTGATTATGCACAGCAATTTATCATTATTGGTCCCACTCGATAGACTGTTTGCCTTCCCACACATGTCCTAAGACTCTTCTTTTTACAACCAAATAGGAAAAAGGAGGACAAATTTCAAGAAGGAAAAAAATAATCTATCCCCTTAGGAGATAGCAGCATCTGGAGACACTTGTGAATTTAAATAGCATTTTGTTTCTCACTATCACACTGATAACAACCTTGTGTGAGAAATGTTATCATTATACAGAGTAGGCAACTGAGTCACAGAACGTAAATAACATTTGCAAGGTCACACAGCCATCAGGGAGCAGAAAAAGGGTTCCTGCCAGACATAGGGTCTATAACTCACTGCACTAGTTGTGCTTCATATCTATCCACATTGCCTGAGGTTCTTCTGGGTTCTCTGTCCCAGGACTTGGTTCCTGTAAGCGCTCACATATGCATCAGTTTAGATGACCATAATTTATACATGTGTCATCACCACAGTGCCACCAGATACTGCTAGGATGCCTGGGCTATCCTTCCTGATGTCACGGCATTATGTTGTCCAGTAACTTTGAACACCACCTATGTCATTCTTTTCCTTCAGGTTTAGGAAAGGAATTTATACTCATGTGTTATTGTGATCACAAATAATGTCTTTGGCCAAACACCTATGTGGCTTAGAAAACAAAATTCCTCAATCTGTAATTGTTATCACCATGCAGGTAAAGGGAAGATGAAGATTAGGCAGTGCTATACTCTCTCTGTTAAGTAAGGAAATAATAAATGCTTCCCAGACGTGGAAAGATGGAAAAATTGAGGCTATTAGAAAAGAAATTACTAGTGGATCAAAAGTAGTTAAAAGAAATGTGAGTGTTCAGAACTTGACTGTAGAGCAAACTAATCAACCAATGAAAACCTTTTGAGTTAATAATGAATGTCTCATCTCAACTTGAAACAAATCTGTCTGCTCTATTGGAAACATATAATATCAAAGGAGAGGAAAGCTGTCCCATAAAGGCATGGTAGCATTCGAACATCAACTTGACAGGTAGTGTAATTTCCTTACTAAGGACCGTGAATATCATATTGAAGCCTACTACAGAAATACTACTCAAATTCTCCAACATAACTCATCTGAATAGGAAAAGTTTCAGCACAAGTCAGAGGAGATATAGGGGAAAAGGCTGAGGCTGATGAATTTCACTTATGACCAAAAAACCATGACCTTGACTTATTTCCACTTAATACTAATCTATTAGCTCTAAACCAGGAACAAGTGAAACTGAAATCAGTCAGAAGCCAGAGTTATTTCTGCTCCAGATTTACTCTAAGTAGTGCTATGTCATCCAAATACATTTGTATGCAAGTGACAAGAGTCAGGGAATGTTCAGTTCTGATCTGTGCTTTTTTACTATTTTAAGTACCAGGGAAAGATGATAGTGGTTAAACAACTCTGTTTCCAGCATATAGCAAATGGCATGCATATAGAAGATGAGAAAAATATTTTATTAATCTTATTCCAATGTTATCTTACATAATATATTCAGAAGGCAGCTTTTTATTACCTATACAGAAAAAGTTTTGAGAAATGTCAAACTAATATTTCAATTGTCTTAAAATGTGTTTTTCCCTAGGCATCCCAAAAGTGGGTTATTGTGCAGATTGTGCGAAAGCTTCAACTAGTTATGCATTCCATTTCCTTTTTTTTTTTTTTTTTTGAGTTGGAGCCTTGCACTGTTGCCCAGGCTGGAGTGTAGTGGCATAATATCAGCTCATAAAACCTCCATGTCCTGGATTCAAGTGATTCTCAAAACTCAGATCCCTTACTAACCTGTGTCGTTTGTTACTTGTTCTCTTTCACATAAATTGAACTTAAATAGTTTGTTGTTGTTTTTGTTGTTTTTGAGACAGAGCCTCGCTCTGTCACCCAGGATGGAATGCAGTGGCACAATCTCAGCTCACTGCAACCTCCATCTCCCGGGTTCAAGCAATTGTCCTGCCTCAGCCTCCCAAATAGCTGGGACTACAGGCGCCCGCCACCACACCTGGCTAATTTTTGTATTTTTAGTAGAGACGGGGTTTCACCATGTTGGCCAGGCTTGTCTGGAACTCCTGACCTCAAATGATCCACCTACCTCGGCCTCTCAAAATGTTGGGATTACAGGCATGAGCCTCCACACCCGGCCAGCATTCCATTTCAACATGATTAACCAGAATAGGGGAAACATAACAGAAATGATGATGACATCCCAACTCCCCAACTGTCTCTGGATTTAGGTTTGGTTACAACTTCCAAGTAATCAGCCAAACTTCTTTAAATAATTTCTGAATGGCCTCCAAATCCTGGATGAAACTTTATTCTGGTAGGACAAACATCTACATGTATCATATGGAACTATAAACCATTGTCAACTTCAACACACATTAGGTAGACTTTGGCGTTTCATAACGAGAATCACTTAGAGCACAAGTCACACAGTAGTAAGCTGTTGGTTATTTATTAAGCAGTGCTTCATTTTGTTTTTCGAGAGCCAATATTTTCAAATTAGATTTTATATTCAAATTAGATTTCATATTCAAATTAGATTTCATATTAAGATACGCATTTCCACCCTCTCTTGAAAACATTGAGGATATGAAAACTTAGGACCCAGACTTCCCCATTATAATAATTTGCAGGATCTGAGTATCTGAGATCTCTAAATTTTCAGCTCCTCATATCCCATCCAACTAGTTGGCTAGCATCATGAATTTTAGTGGCCTCACAAACTCTTGTAAGCATTTCATGTTATGACTTTCATGTAGATTCTAGATTCATGAAAATTCCTTAACTTGGAGCAAAGCTGATAGAGAGCAAACTTTATATTCTTTGCTCCTATTTGCAGAAAACCACAAAGTTACAAAAATTGGTACTGTTCTTGAGTTTATAGTTTTCCATCTCCACAGGACCCACCATTGATTTTACCTTGTCTAGGAAACTCCGTTTACACTTTCTGGAAAGCCTGTTTCCAAAGCGTACCCTATTATTTTATTTCCTTCTCTCCTACTTCAGTCTTTAAGGAGAAAACACGGTCTATCACAGAAGAACTTGCTCAACTTACCATCCTCCTGCTGCTGTACTTTCCTATTTCACTTCTTTCACTTCGCAGTCTGTGAAAGTTGGACAACCCTTTGAAGAATTTTTAGCTTCTTATTTCTCAACAGCAATTGAAGCTACTATGCCGACCTCCCAATAACACAATTACTAAACTAGATCATGTAAATAAGCACAGTGGTGGGCAGAGAAATGTGCTTTGCTTCATAGTGTCATTTAACTCCTCTGTGCCTGTCTTGGAGGATGGAAGTGTTTGAAACATCCACCTTGATTCTTTCCAGATTTTTCTTTCTATATAATCTACCTTATTTGATCTGCCACCTGAAATGCTGGTGCTCCATTGAATTCTATGTTTGGTCTTTTTAAAAACCTTATTCCATTTTCCCAAGATTACCCCAGTCTTCCCCAAGGATTCTAACCCACTTTCTGTATGCTGATGGCTCCATGTCTATACAAAAAACTTCCTTTTTCATAACTTCCTCCTGGGATTTGCACAGTTGCATTCATCCTCCACTCTACTGCCTGAGTAACATTCCTCCAGGCAAAATTCATCTGTCAAAACTCTTTTGAATTTGGGCTAAATTATAGGATAAAGTCCAAGTTCATTAGATCACCACACGAAGATCTTTACAAAACGTGCACAACAATTATCTGTGTCATCTCTTCTACCACCACACACACTGTGCTCTGCCATGCTGAATTTCTTATCCCTTCTCTGCTTATTCCAGCCCCATTACAGTTCTGTGCCTTTCACATGCTGTTCTTTCTTCTTGTATGTAATTTATCTCCCTGCTTCCTGATATGAAATTTCTCCTTCTTTCTTTAAGATCTAAGAAAAATGTACTTCATGATGTAAACTTGCTAATCTCCACAATTAATGTAGTTGCTCAGGTCTCTGGGTTTTCAGAGTAATTCTTAGTTTATTTACATTACTACACCGCCTCCATCCTCTCTCATTCTCAAAATAAATAGACTCACACTCTAGATTTTGAGATTCCTTAAGGGCAGAGGTGGTGTTTCATATGTGAATTGTAAACAGCTATTACAGAACCTATTGTATGGTAGGATAGAGGTAATTACAATTCAGTTCAACAAAAATTTATTTTGTCCTGACTTTACTGTGTTACTCTTCTAAATCTCCACAACAAGCATATGAGTTAGGAATCATTAACGAAAATTTTAAAAATGAGGTTCAGTGAAGTTATTAAGTTAAAACTCATAAATAGTAGAACGGAATACTAATCTCCAAAGTACATGCTTTATCTAATATACATGCCTTATGTTTTTGTCAGTAAATCTTTGTTGAGTTAGTGAATGATTAATTGAACAAATAAAAGTTGCCCAATAAATCTTTGCCAATTTTCGCAAAGTTAAATAGTAGGATAATATGCACTGTAGTACTTCTTAAAAGTACTATTAAAAGATACATTAGCATTAGTTTGTTACTACATCTGATTTAATTCATTTTCTTTGATTCTTAAAAATTAAAAAATGTTTCAGAGATTACTTTCCAAAAAGAATCTGGTTTGCCTATTGAACAATATATTTCACTCTGTTTCTTCAAAAACATACAAAATTTCATAATTACATGTTTTAATATACTATTAAACCAAATGTAATAAAATTAAAATTAATGCCAACTAATACAAAAGTTTGTGTTTGTCATTCTATGTGTCTTTTAAGGTCATTATTATTAGCTTTGTTTAGGTTTCAATTATTTTATTGTAAATCAGGTCACTGAAAAGCCAGTCAATTATTTAAAAACACTTTATGGGGATTACTTTTAACAAGAGAAACTCTATTAGTGTACTATATAGCATTAAATCTGTTTCGGCAATCATTTCATATTTCACATAGTTACAAGTACATTCCTTTTTAGCTGCATTATAAAATGCTAATAACAATATCATTAATTAGTAATATATATTCATGGAAATTTAGTGACTTCAAGACCTATCTGGCTTCATATTTATATTGTCCTTTGGGACACATATTCCAGATCTAACATCACATACAGCTATAGATAGTGAGAATTAAACAGAACGATGAGATCATCTAGCTAGCCCAATGCTTTTATGACAAAGAAAATGAGGACCAGAAAGTCCCACACACTTTGTCCAACATGATCACACAAAGAAGATGACCAAGGACTAGAACTCAGTCCTTACACTCCTTAGTCAATAAATTGTTTTCCATTTAAATTAATGTCTATTTATTTTCCTTGATGAAATAACAAGAAAATTACTCGATAAAGACAGTTTACTCCAGATGCTAAATCCATTTTTCTTTTCTTGGTTTTCCTTGCTATGGTATTAGCCTTTACTACATTAATGCCACATAAATATCAACAGATCAGTCAAATCTGCTTAAGCAATTAGTCTGACTAATTACATGACTAAATTATTGGTTAAAAAGAGTGCCTAGTCAATTCATGTTTAAGAAACTAGTTATACTGGTTGTTTGCTTATAAACAAATAACTTCACTGGTTGAGGCAATGTTTTATTTTGTATTCTATTGATTTGGTGCAGATTCCACTTCTGAATGAGACCGGAGTCAATTGTTAAGCGTGTAGTCATAAATTCACGACAACTTTTTTCACATAAGATCAAATGATCACTTTGACTTAATTTTCATCTTTCTCCTAGTAACTCTGGCATCATGTTTCCAAAGAAGATGATGTGTTCTGGGTTTCCTTGACTCGCTTCCGAAAGTCATCAAAAGGAAGGAAAGTTGATGGTGTTTGCTGCCTGAGAACTCAGGCCTTGAGGAGACAGAGGAAAACTGGGTTAATAATCACTTGCGTGAAAAAGTAACCAGAACAGAAACAAAAAATAAGAGATAAAATATAAGAAAAGAGAATTTGGCTGGGCGCGGTGGCTCACACTTGTAATCCCAGCACTTTGGGAGGCTGAGGCGGGTGGATCACGAGGTCAGGAGATCGAGACCACGGTGAAACCCCGTCTCTACTAAAAATACAAAAAATTAGCCGGGCGTGGTGGCGGGCGCCTGTAGTCCCAGCTACTTGGAGAGGCTGAGGCAGGAGAATGGCGTGAACCCGGGAGGCGGAGCTTGCAGTGAGCCGAGATCTCGCCACTGCACTCCAGCCTGGGCGACAGAGCGGAGACTCCGTCTCAAAAAAAAAAAAAAAAAAAGAAAAGAAAAGAGAATTTGATGAACATAAAATATTATTATATAATTTTATTAAAATGTGGCTTAGTTATGCTGCTTTGTTCCAAAGCTTAGAAACATTGTCAACAACTAGAAAAGAATTCACTCCTACTTAAATGTTGATCTAATGGTTGATCTAATCAAATCTGTATTGAGTGGCTATCATATAAAAAGTTGATGCCAAAACAAAGATATGTATTACAGAAACTAAACACATACTTTTTAGCTAGTGATTTCCTGCCGAAAAATGTCCAGGAATTGTTATGAGTGAGTCGTCAATTCTCTATGCTCCTCTAAGGGGCCTCAGCTCCCTCACATTATTTCAAATGCTCACATCTCTGGAGATCATGTGACAAATGAGGTTGGGGTGAGCGAGAAGTGATTTAGCCACCTCTAAAAATTATTTTCTCTGGTGCATCAAAATTGTCTAAAATAATTTTTTCCTAGGAAATAGATTTAAGTTTATTTCATAGAGGAGGAAATTCTGAAAAAAAAAAAAAAAAGAAAAAAACCAAAAAGGGAAGAAAAAAAGAAGCACATGTCAAAAGATAAAATAGTGCAGCAGAAGGATTCATTGCCTAGGTAACTTTTTTCTTCTTTCATTTTACTTTGCGATAAGTTCTCAATGGACTGATTCATTTAAGCTATGATTTTTATTCACATTTTTAAGCTGTTGGGCCTGATGTTGAAATCTCCCTTGTCACCAGTTAGACTTACTAGTTTTAATGATTTGGGTTTTAAATGAAGGTCATTATATAATATCCTGCATTGCATGCAGATTATAAAGTTCCTGCCAGCTTTGCCTTTTAATTAAATTATTCTTTCAAGTGGAATATAGGAGTAGAAAAGTCCATCTTCTTTTTATATTGAAGAGGCTCTATAGCCAAACTTCCTTGCTTTATTACTAATGAATATTTAAAATAATGTTCTTCAATAAACGTTGGCTGTGTGTGAAAGAATTATTTGTTTAATACATCTTTTTCCCACCCAATTCAATTACCCATATTCTACAGATAATGTCATCCAACATATGACATATATACATATGATATATATACCTACATACACACATACGTATATATGATACGTGTATGTGTGCATGTAGGTATGTGTATATATATATACATTATATGTGTGTGTGTATATATACACACTCTGGTTTACCCTTGATTTTCAGACATCTCTGACACACAGCTAAACAAAGAATAAAAACAGAGTTGTAGAGTGTCAGTTTAATAGAGAAACATAATACTTGACAGTGAATCTGTTGATTAACACTTCTGAAGAGGTGAGTAACCAGAAGTCTGGGGGAAAAGGGAAGAAGACAGGTTTACTGGGAGGAGCAGAATAATGGGAGAAGCATTATGAGGAAAGTCCCTTTGCTCTGGGCAGCAAGACTGGCACCTTTCATCTAGCAGCTTAACTCTTGAGATGGGTATCCACTACAAGGAGAGAAGGAAGAGATTCACTGCCTCTGGTTGGAAGCAGATCTGCAGGTTAACCTGCTAAGGCATGGAGACACAGCAGTGGCAACCAATGTGATAGGGGCATGGAGTATTTCTGGACAATGGTGAAAATGTTCCCAGCCCAGACTGGCTTATAACAGTTAGGACCACTTCAGTAAACTGGGACACCAAGAAGCCATGTATGAGATAGAGGAAAATGAAAATTATCGGATTAGAGAGTGAACAGAGAAGGCTAAATAGGCAATCATGACACCATAAATAATGCATCTGGGAAGTCATATTTCAGGACCAAGGAGTTAAAAATCATCCAGAATAGACCCATCATCTTAGGAAAGTTGAGTAGGCCTCGAAAGAAAACTAAATGGAGAGTTAGAAAGGCGGATTTCTGGGGGGAATGAAGGCACAGTAGTTAAGACCAGTCTTGTTCTTTCTATCTATTGCACCTTAAACTGTGTCATAAATCTTGACCAGAAATGTCAGCAGATGGCATCTGAATGCTTTTGACATTTTCTGTTTCTGAGAGTTAGTGTTCTAACCTCTCTGTATGGTCTCTTTTATCTGGAATAATAAACAGTTGTTGGGTGGCATCCTTAAGTCAGTGATCTGATTAGGCTATCAACTTGCAAAGTCCCCACTACCCTTTTATCTAACATTATCTGCTGAGTTCTAGGATTGACAGTTCGAGCTTCAGTCTAAAATCTGAGTACCTCTGCATTCATTCGATGATGAATAATGCAGGGCCCCTTGTTTATTTGCTTGCTCTGAAATCTTACCCTGTTTTTCAGCATCCCTTTCTAGGTCTGATATATAACTAATTGTTGGCAGATGTGGAAAGTATTTTGAGCCAAGATATAGTATTTGTTTGCACTGTCTGGTTTTTCAGCCTTAACCAATATCAGGTCATAGCAGCTGTTTTTTATCAAAGCTCTGTATACTATAGACCGTCCACCTGACAAAACAAGATTTGCTCACACGACCCTTATTTGAAAGCATTAAACACAGGCATTCCTCCAAAGTAATAGAGAAATTTTGCTGAAAATTTATAATCAAATTAACGAATTGGCTTAATTTCTGTTTATTTACATGTAAATGACTGTCTCGTAGTACACAGGTTAAAGTTTGTCCTTTTAAAACATACATTAAGATGTGTAGTTTTAGCTTATCATGAATTTTAATTTTAATTTCAGGCTTAAAAATTATATTAAACCCTTATACTCTATATAGGCATTACTCATTAAAAAAAAAAAAAAAGCTTACCAGCCACTTTTTATCCTTAGTGAAAAAGAGTGATATCATGTCAAAACTATAGTAAACAGCATGATTTGGATCCAGCACACTAATTTTGAATTAACATTCCTTTCTTTACTGATAGGGCCTTCACTTTCCCCTTACATGCCAGAATCAGTATGGTGAATTATGTTCATGACCTTGCTCGTTGTTTTAAATAAATAAAAGATTAGCATTTTAGCCACCCTGTTTACGTTAATCTACAAATTTCATAAGCCACAGTAGTGTTTGTGTTTTCAACTTTCATGCATTTTTTCCATGGGTGCATGAGTTCATTTGATTGGTTTCAACTACCCAAAATATTTTAAGAGCACTGCACTGTGGAGAAGTATTTATTTGAAGTAGCTGTGGATAATTTGCAAACTCTATATGATACAGTGGTCTTTACTAACAAAACAGAAAAGCTTTTATTCTGTAGTCTACCTGACACTGCGGGAAATAAAATCTCAAAGAGACCTGAGCTAGCTTTATTAAAATAATTTTAATTTTGGATTATATCTTCTCCTTGGGTTGTAATGCATCTAACATAATGTGATTCAAAGGCAATTTTACCTGTTTTTATACCATCTGTGCAGTTATGAGATACTTTACAGTGCTGTAGAGTAAAAGTTGTCTGAATCTGAAAGCCTTACTAAACAATAACTTAAAAATCTACAGTTAGAAAAGCATGAACAAAATCTCACCTTTAGTTTTGGAAAATGTTGAACGTAAATTTATTTGAGAAAGTTTAAAATACCTTACAATACCAAATATAAGGTCACCACAAAATAAGGCAACTCCCTACTTTTCCAATGAGAAGATGTAATTAAAGATTTTATTTTCAGTCAGTTGAATATATAAACACAGAAGCATATGAGATAGCCAAATGTCTACTTTTAATATTTAAAATAATTTCCTTAGTTACATATATTTAAAATAATATATAAGATAATAGTGTAATATTCACTTTTCTCCACTTCTTAATTTCTCCATACCCTTTTCTCTATTCCTTAATTTCATGAAAAATTTTATTAAATTCTCCAGACACATCTTTGACCTCAGTGTCTTGGTCATTAATAAAGAAATTTTAAAGTTATTTTACAAATTTTTCCAGAGAATATAGTTTTTATTTTCACCTATCATTGTTTGCAACACAGCACATTTTTCATTCTTTTTATGAACTGTCCCTAAAGTATATTCCAAGAGACACGAACTCATAAGCTTAACATTAGGACTTTTCTTTGTTATTTTTATCTCCAAACCATAAAGCACAACATTACTTTTAAGTGATGTTTAACGGAATTATTTGTAATGAAATCCAACACCTATTGAGAAATAAAGCTCAATTTCTGTTTCTGCTTTTGTAAAAATCCCATCAGTTAACCTCTAAGGTCACGCAAAGCCAGCATTGATTGTAACACTAATAAAATGACTTGCCAAATGGAACGTTGATGTGCAAAATAAGGTAATTGGGAAAGCAGCTATAACATGAGCTATTTTGTAAGGGTTCAAATGTAAAGCAAATAATTCTCTCCTTTTGAAAAACACTGGGGAGATGGGAACCTCTTCTTATATTCAGGCGTGCGCAGTGCATTATCCAAGTATTATTTTAACTTCCCACTTACTACTGAGACAATTTACTTCAACTTTTGTTTAAATATGTATCTATTTATTAAGTAGGTAACACATTCTTATATTCAATATTTTAAGAGTATTGAAAATATACAGCAAAAAGTCTCCCTCTTATCCTATCTGCCCCTTATCACAATTCCCTGTTCTGAAAGCAGTCAATGTTACCAATGTTTGTGTATCATTCCGAAGATATTTATTTATCTGATGCATATATAAATCTTATAGTTTGAAAGCACAGCTCTTATAATTTTATATACCGATAACTGCAATTAAGTAATACAAACTTACACCGCTACTTATTGTTTCTTTTTCTTTCTCTCTCTCTCATTTTTTTTTTTTTTTTTTTTTTTTTTTTTTTGAGATGGAGTCTTGCTCTGTCACCCAGGCTGGAGTGCAATGGCACGATCTCGGCTCACTGCAACCTCCATCTCCCAGGTTCAAGCAATTCTCCTGCCTCAGCCTCTTGAGTAGCTGGGACTTCAGACACATGCCACCACGCCCGGCTAAGTTTTGCATTTTTAGTAGAGGTGGGGTTTCGTCATGTTGGCCAGGCTGTTCTCGAACTCCTGACCTCAGGTGATCCACCAGCTTCGGCCTCCCAAATTTTTGGGATTACATGTGTGAGCCACTGCTCCCGGCCTATTGTTTTGTTTTCTTTCCAAGGAAAATATAAACATAATTCAAAACAATCAATTTTCTAATAATTCTTCTGGCTCTGAATGCTACTTTTGATTGTTGTTGTATAATAATATTTATATACATGTCTTATTCATATTTGTTAATTCAATGAATAAATTTAAACTAGCAGTTGATCAGTTGTCATCATACACAGTTTATAAGAGTTTACTCAAAGATGTTTCTCTAATTAAAATAGTTTATGAGTAAGGAGAATGTGAAAAAAAAAGACAGTAAGTATACTGTTTGTATGTTGAACAAATAACCAGTTAAATTACTTATTTGTTCTTTATACAGATAGTGTAATAAAAATACCATTTCAAAACATTTCACTTTCAAATCAGATCTTCTTTTTATTACAACAGTAATAAATGTTCACTGCAGATATTTTAAGAAACACAGACATTAGAAAAGAAATTATAAACCCCAAGCAACGTATACACTGCTGAGTGGTCAGTGAACATCGTGGTATGTCTCTAGTCCTCCACTGTTTATTTGGTTGAGAGAGACTTTGATCCTGCTCCGTGTCCCCTAAGTAAATGCTGTATCAAGGTCTTTGATAAGTGCAGTGGAACTGTCAACTCACCAGCTTCACCCCACCTGCCGTGGCTCTTCCTTAGCTCTCAGCAACAAAAACTTGCCATGTGAAAGCTCAAACTGCCCCCCTTTTCTACTAGATACTCACTTTGAACCTTGAAGCTCCTTCCCACTAGCAAAAGGGATCTGAACTTGTATCCAAGACATCCGTGTGGGCTGCATCTTTGATTCAGGTCTAGGAAAAGGTGACTGGTCCTCCTATCCTAGTCAGTCCCTGGTTCTAATTTCATTCCAATTGTCTGCTGGGACTGTACCTTCTTCAGTTGGCCCTCAGGTCTTTGCCTATCCCTTTCAGTTCTGGGTCTGGACCTTATCGCTGAAAGCCTTCCCATAGCCTTGGATGAACTTCTTTGTTTTGTGACTTTTTTTGTGTGACTTATTCACTCTACATAATGCTGAGACTTCTTGCCACTGCCCAAAAACCACATTTCAATGCTTTGTCATTGTTCGTGAGCTGGAAAGACTGATATTAGCACACTTTGGACTTGAATTTTTCTTTATTAATTTTTACTTGTGGTTTGAACTGTCCCAATCCTCTGTGTCTGTTAAGTCTTAAGGGTCTCAGGCAACTTCTCTTTGAATGGAAGCTTCTAAGATATGTGGTGGCCGCGGAGGTAAAAAATACCGGTGAGAATCATGGTCCCTGATTAGGTATTCACTACCATGGCCCATAGACATCCACGATGATCAGGTATGAAATACAATCTATCCTGGAAATTAAACACTGCATATGTGCATTCCAGTTGGTCTGTTTATTCTAACCCTGAAAGCTAATTATTCTTATTTTTTACTTACTGTAGAAGGCTTCTATATGGTGCAAATGTCCCACTCTCTGAAGCCATACCCCAAGGGACAATTCCAGAGCTTGAGAACTTAGTATCCAAAGAAGTTCCTGGCTTGCAGAGGAAGTGAAATGATCTCTGGAGACAGAAGCATGAAACTTCTAAACTGAAGAGTACACGTTATGGACCCCTGTAAGATCAGAGTGGACAAATTTGAGAGGACGGCTGAGGGGCTGATAAAGGAATTCCTCAACCCCCTTGCAAAACATGACATTAGGACAAAGCTTCCGTTCACACAGTCCATTGGGAAATGTGTCAGCCTTTGCTGTCAGCTTGATCCTTTACCTTTATTCTCTTCTTCTTCTTCTCAGTTACACCAATATTCTTGTTCCCTTTGTTCTAGGCTTGCTTTTCTATTTTACCTCTTTTAGATAAGTTCTGCTTATTACATCTTCTTTTATAAATCATCTCTGCCTAGCCATAGGTAACTAGAAATGCAGTGTTTGCCTCTGGTAGCATGGGTAAGTCTCAACCAAATTCATTGCTTCTCATTATGTGATTGTAACATCTGCGTGCTATCATATCAAGTCTGACTTGGCTAAAACTTTCTGAGCATTCAGGGCACAGGAATACTTTAATAGTCCTGGTTGTCTATAGTTGGAGGTAATTTAACCTACGGATGGCATTAAGCACATGGCGAGGGGTGGGGGGGCGAACAAAAATTCTGTCAAAAATCTTAGTGGTTTTTTTTTTAACTTGCATTTTGTTCAGATGATTCCTTAGTTTAAGTTGTTCCAAATTAATCATTCTCTTGGTCAACCAGGTTATTGTTAATGCAGCAGAAGCCATAGCCGTCAGGATATGAAATAGTTATGTGAAATGAAGTTCTGCAGAAAAATCAGATATTTTGATTGTTTTTCATAAATATGTACAGAAAGTAAGACTTAGGCTTTAAAAAATAAAATGTAGGGTTTTTTTTATAGCAGTCAATATAAATTAAATATTCTCAACCCTTTTATTTCCTCTCCCCTTTGATGAAGTTCTGCTAGGTTAGAAGTTTCACTATGAATAAGAAGACATTCTGAGCATTCAGAAGACTGACCTACTAGATCATTTTTTTCCTTTGCTGTTTGGTCCATAAAAAATTGATGTTCTCTTCTCAGGTAATATGCTTATTTTTACCTACATGAAACTCATTGATCTCCTTCCAATTTGGTGTTAGCCTTTTCATTCCACTGTCATTCCCGAGGTAACAAATGATATTTTCATAGGCATGGCTAGTAATCAATATAGACAAGCTCTGCTCATTGATCTGAGGAAGACCTTTGATCTGGAAAATCACCAATTATGGCTATTTAAAGTAGATTCAATTGGATTAGGAAGAACAAGAATGAACTGGTATCTACAATATTCTTTAATAGTTTTAAAACCTAGAAAGACACAAAGTTAAATATAAGCCTCTTAAAGAATAAGGGTTAATTTTCATTCTTTCAATTTTAAATGAAGATTTTCTTGCACATTCTACTTTATCACTGAATTTTTTATGGCTGTGTAATGTGATATTCTTATAAGGGACATCCCAGGTACAAGGTAATTGACGATTTGCAGTGAGTTTCTGACAACCTTCAAATCCTAATTAATAAAAATAGATTCAGCTTAAATATTGATATGCTAAGCATTAGTCTTATTTTAACTGAAAAAGGTGGACTCCTGGTCCCAGCAAATTAAGTCTTTAATAGTATGCAGGCTACCTAGTTGATTGATCGATTGCATTTTCTAGTATAATTTCTAGTTACTGTTATTTTCAGGCTATGATCAAATTTGAATTAGAAATGAGAACATGGATTGTTTTTTTGCCTCCATGAGACTATTCCCCAGAGTACAATCTATATTATTTAATGTACGATAGTCTATGCTGCCTCTGAAAAACATGAATAATAAAATATATTAAGGCAAAGAGGTAGAGAGATCAAATTTGTTTTTTTTTTTTCCTTTTATCTAGTCTATACATTCAGGGAGTCCTAAATGCTGCTGGAAGATCTAGATCTTAAAAGGCTGTTTAATTTGTGGTTTACAGCACAGGTTATGGAGTTGAAGGGTTTGGATTCAGATCCCAGCTCTGCAGTTTGATAGCTGCACGACTTGAAAGAGTATTTACTCTCTTTTTTTAATTTCTTTGTGTTTAATAATAATAATAATATCTACCTCATATGTTTAAGCCTTCAACAAATTAGTACTTCATAACAACAAATTAGTACTTCATACTTAAGGATTAAACAAATTAGTACTTTATAACAACAATGATACTTAATACTTGCTAATGTTTATTTATTCAGCAACTACTATGTGATAAATAATGTTCTAAATACTTTAAAATATTCTAAACACAGCAACCTAATGTATTAGGTACTCTCTCTCTCCCCATTTTATTGATGAGGAAACAACCACAGAGTCTAAAGTCATCTGCCAAAACTCACAAGCTGTTAAATGATCTAATGAGTACTAAAATACAAGTAGTCTTATTTGAGAGCTTCCCCTCCTAACCACTACTACATTCATGCACAAAACGTTTAACATAGAAAATAGCACATGGTAAACTGTCAATAAATGATATTGAATGTTAATAAATACAAATAATAAATTCCCCACATTCCAGGAGCAATTCTAACTTTTAGATGTAAAAAAATATATATACCTAGCCTTGAAACAATAGCTTATTTCTTTTCTGCAGAGTTCAGTGCCCATTTCTCCTTTTCCTGCTTAATCTCTAAGTTAGGTGCTCAGCTTTTGACTCTGTTACCTGCCTTCTGTCAGCAGCCACTTCCTTCATGGCTTCTTCCCCCACCCCGCTAAATGTCTACCTTCTTCTTTTCATCTCTGCATTTGGCTACATATCAGATAATTTTTCATAGTGTTAGAAGACATCAGCTTATTTTTATCCTCAGCATTTGTTGACCTTTTCTTTTGGAAACCTTGACCAAACTTCCTTCCTGGAGAACACCGTCTCAGTCTCTTCTAGTTTCTTGCCTTCTCTAATGGGGTTGACTTCCCTCCAGGCTCCAGCAGTGACTGCATGAGATGTCAGAGCAGACACATTACCTGGGCCAGCGAGAGGTTCAGGAATGAGTATGTGTGGCCCAGTCACAACCAGTAAAATTTAGCTGGAATAAATATTGAAAAAAAATTGTTTTTCTTTTATGTTGGCCTCGAAGTTATGAGAATATAAAATCTGGAGCTGCTTTGCCATTGGGCAACAATCAGAGATTTGCCTCTCCGAGACCGGAGTAAACACAGAAGAAGTAGAGAAAGATACATTGGGTCCTGTTTGTGTCATTTAAACCTCGGCCTCAAGATGTGCTTAGAACCAGTTCTCCTATAGACATTTCCATTGTATGATGCAATATGTTTTCCTTTTGCTTAAGCCAGTTAAGCAAAAGGGCTTAAGGTTTCTTTTACTTACAAATGAAAGAGTTTAATTAATTAATTAATTTTTGACACAGGGTCTCATTCTGTCACCTGGGCTGAAGTGCAGTGGTGTGATCATGGCTCACTGAAGCCTCGACCTCCCCAGGTTCAGACGATCCTCCCACCTCAGCCTCCCAAGTAGCTGGGACTACAGGTGTGCACCACCATACCTGGCTAATTTTTGTATTTTTTGTAGAGATGGGGTTTCACCATATTTCCCAGCCTAGTCTCAAGCTCCTGGGCTCAAATAACGTGCCCACCTTGGCCTCCCAGAGAGTTAAGATTACAGACATGAGCCACTGCGCCCGGCCTGAAAGAGTTTTAATTGAAAAAATTTCTTTATGCTCAAAAATAACATTTTTAATACTCAAAAAGATGAAGTTATCTTATTGGTATATCAGTAGTGGATTTGGATAGTTTTGATGAGGTACAGGTTAGAGCCCTATAGGATAATTGTGTAGGTAAAAACCACAGGTAATAAAATTATCGATCCCTTCCCTCACTATTCTGTTAACCAGATCTTTCTGAAGAATATCTTCATATCAATAAGTAGTCCTAGGGGCTTCTTCATGCCTTCTTGCTATTCTTACCCAGAGGTTCAAGTAGTAGTAAAAGAAAGACACTTTTATCCTAGAAGATTTTATATCTTGCTCATTCCCAGGACTGACACATGTAAGTGAATATCTTTCAAGTATATTTAATGTTCCCCTCGATACTGCAGTCCACCCATTTTCTAGAAAACCTCACACATTTAAGCCCAGACAACTTTCTTCCTGGCTATTTTCCCTGGGCCTGGAGAAGAGAATGATTTAGAAATTCTGCAGCTGTTTTAGGACACATATGGACAGATGCAGAAAAACAATGAAGTCGGGAGTCCAATAATAGAGCATCAGAGACCTTGATCTTGTTAGTCATACTGAAACAAAGAAAAGTATACAAAATGTGACATAATGTTTTATGCACATGGCAAAAAGTCAGGATTCTGCCAGAGCTGTTTGGTGTCACCCCTTCAAATGCCTTCTCAGTATCTCACCCCCACTATTGTCCCTTTGTTGACCCCACTCATCAGAGCACTGTCTCTGGTCTCCCTAACATAATGAAATTTACATTGTATTGCCAAATATAAGCCCAACAGTAAACCTCAGGAACATAGGCAATGTATCAACTATAAAGAGAAACCTCAGCCTTCTGGGCAGATACAGAAGCTACATAATGATGCAAAGTCATTACATAGAGAGGTAATCAAAAGTAAGATGGAAATTACATACAGACATAGTGAAAATTTGCTTCACACCTAAGAAATACAAAGCAAAAGACCCAACTCTTGAGACAGTGATTCCCAAGTAGTGCTTTCTACTAGTAATGGGCAATTATAGGAGATTATTCTAAGTTAAGGTTTAAAGAATTACAATTAGGGTTAGTGCTGTTCTTTCTAAATCTCAGATATGTGGCTCTTTTGAGTAGTATGTTCAAACATTTCAGCTTGGTGTACAATTTCCTTCCCAATTATATTCTATGCTACTTTTTCAGCATCATGAATATTTTCTTCCATGTACCTGTCTGCCTTGCCAACAGGTTTTTGCTATTTCCACATGGAATGCACTTAAAAGGCTGCAGCTTTCACCTGTGATGCCACAGTCACTGGTCTTCTTAACAGTTATAACCTCCTGCATCCTAGCTCAGGAACCAGGCAGGCGTAGACTTCAAGGGAGGCTATGCCCTTTCAGGCCCCAGGGAGACACAGGCATGAATTATCCTATTCCAATTATTCCAATTATTTAATCAATGATGGAATGGGAATATGAATATAACCACTGTAACAAGAGCAGAAGGTTCTTGTAGAGTTTCTAAATTTGGGGTTCTTACAAAGAGAAACAGGAGAAGGCATTGCTCTCTTCTCCTTCCAGCCACTGGATATTGTTGTATGGGTGTGTGATGCTTGAGATACTTTAACCATCCTGCCACCATGGATAAAGTCAAGTAAAGGCCAAAAGGCAGCTTACTGAAAACTGCAGAGGGAAGAGATGGGAAGAAACTAAGTTCTTGCTGGCAGCACTGAGTTAATAAATTATCACTCTGGAGCTGCTCAGGCACTGGACTTTTTATCCTGTGGGTGCAATGGGCATTTGTCTTCCCTTGTGATTATTCAACAATTCAATATCCTTTCCATGTTAGGACATTCTTCTCTCTACAAGTAGAGCCAGCCATACATTATAAAAGCTAAAATTACTAGATGTATGGTTTCTCATTTTCCCTTGCATCTTGGGCATGGGAATGTGAGCTAGATTCTGCCCTAGAATTTTGACAGGAGTCACTGACATGAAGGAACAAGGAAGCCCTGTGAGTAAAGGTGATGGAAGCACCTGCTTCTACATTCACGTTCCAGAAGCAGCTGGATAGCACTGCTAGAGCATTATTTCAGGTTGAACTCTGGTTGGGCCAGTGGTGAAAGATGTGCTCGCCATGCCTAGGGGTTATGGCAATGCTATCTTCATAAAATTGGTTCTGTGAGATGATTTCAGTTTCATCCTTGGCTACATAAACTCTAAACCTTTATCTATGATTAACTTAGAGATTTTGAGAGCCATCTTTTCAAGATTATTTTTTCTTTACTCACTGGAGTTAATTTCTTAACCCACTGGAGTTAATTTCTATTATCCACAATTAAGAACTTTGAGCAATACATGGAGATAATACCTTTTAATTTTTATAGTTTTTATTGTTGAGCAATTGGTTTCCTATTTTTGCAGCTGGAAGCTTTCTCACAGATGTACACGTTCTATTCCTTTGGTTGGAAATCTCTTCTCTGTCATTGTCAACATAACAAAGGGGACTGGTTGTTCTACAAAATATTGGTTCTGCTGAAAATATATTTAAGAAATGTTGTTTAAACAAGGTTAAACGGATTTCCTTACTACAGGACATCTCAGAATGTTATTATGTGTATGGATTGTGAATTTCCAAGAAAGGCCTGTGAGGAAGTTGAAACTCTTTGTTCTAAAGTCAGCATTCATGGTGACAATCATATAAATGTCCATAAGAAGGCACCACTTTAGAAAACGACATATAATCTTCATAAGCTCAACAAATCAGTGTTTCTTCCAGAGTTGAAATGGATGACTATTTGGTTAAGTATTAGAAGAGGCTACCAACTGTGGGCTAATATACATTTTTAAAAAATTGATCACATTCAGCAGAGCATAATTAAAAGATTTCAGTATGAGAGGTAATGAAACTTAAAAACTAAAAGAAATTAATTCCTATCTCTTATATGCTAAGTCTGGGACGTGTATTCATTGAGTTTGACTGATAGGCAGAATCACATATATTATGTAAGGTGTTTCTCTTTCTCTTTGTACCTCTCTCCCTTCATCTTTCTCTTTCTCTCCTTAAAACACTATCACATGACAATGAATAGTAACTGTCCATGTGGGATAGAAACAAAACACACTTTCTTGGTGTCATTGCAATTAAAGATCCTTTGGTAGGGCCAATCTTAAGTTGTTACAGGGATCTGTTACAAGGAAGAAGTTACAGGGATCTATACTGTGCGACTGCATTAGTGCCTAGTGGTCTTTTCTTTTTATCAGAGAGAAAAAAGGAAAAACCTGTTTTCCATATGTCCATTATAACTTTACTTATAACAAATGGATATATTGATATTTTTGCATGCTATTATTGGTGTTTTGAGACTTTAAGTAAATACCATAACCTTTACTGGGATATGAGCACTTGTGGAGAAAAGGAGAGTGAGCTTGGAGAATCAATGGTGAAGTGGGAGGCTCGGCAGCACCGATGTTAAAATTCTCTTATTTCACTATCTCACCTAGAGTTGGAAATATATAATACCTAAATGTTTTCATTTATGAAGTGTATTATCAGTGTTATTATCATTAGTTCTGACTTTTCTAGTGCTTTTTCTTGCTTTTATTTTTTGGAGACAAGGATGCTTTTCACTCAGTGCTGATTTAAAGCCAGAGTTCCCAAATTTATCAACTAATATCTCAACATGCACGAGTCTCTAACATCTACAAGGCATACACTGTTGCAGTTACAAAGAATTGTCAGACAGAATTCGGAATTCTTCCATGAGAAAGTAACTTTGTAGTTTTGGTAGTAACAAAAAATGATTATTAATTTCTGCCCACAGATGGCCACCAGGTTTACTTAAGTGATGATATCTTAGACAGCAGTTCTAATATAAATGTATTTCTTAACACTGTAGAAGGATTATTTATTATCACCTTTTTTCAAAGTCTTATCTAAGACTAAATGTTCCTGATTATAACATGTCTTTAATGAGTTCTTTTATTTTATTCTAATTTTGAAACACTGCTCTCCCTGACTTAACTTAGGGCTAAAATTGAGTATCAAAATCCCATTGTGGTTTCTGGTTCATCAGAAAACACACAGAGCTCCCCCAAAAGGCTTATTCCTCTACTTTATAACAGACAAGTGAGTCAATCCGGGATAACTAATGCTTTCTGGTCTCTTTTAATTATTAGTAGAATGCAGGGCTCGGGTTTGACAATGACATTGTGAGGCTGATGCAATTCCAGAGGTCTAAGGGTGACGATTTGCTGAAAGGGAAGAAGACAACGTTTGCAATGCTCTTCACACCTTTGATTCTCTGCTCTTCTTCCTGCCTCACGTCTCAAGCTCAGACTTTTCTTGTTAATACTACACCCTTTCCTGACACTGAGGTGCACTATTTGTCTTACGGTAGTCTTTTTCTCTGTTGGATGCAAAGTAGCTCTGGTCATGTGGCTTAGAAGTCATGTGTCATGGTCTCCATGTCCCGAGGCTTTCATCTGGTATTTTCTGACAAAAGATGCCACAAAATAGTCACTGGGTAACTCAGCTAACTTGTTCTCTCCTTCACTGGATTCAGCCCATTGTGTTGCAAAAATAATCTTATACAATATATTTCTCCAAATCCAGAAGTATATGTTTCTTGCATATGGGGAGCTCCTTTTGACGTCTGTGGGAGCCTTATATCCATAAAAGGAATAATGCTTGGGACCACCTTGCCACTATTTTTTTCCCTTTATGGGTTATTTTAATTATAGAAATATTACCTCTAATTATAATCAGGATGTGTATTAATCTTTACAGGAGAACTATATAATTGCTTGTTAAATGTTTCTAATAGTTATTAATATAATAATTATTATTAATAAAACTAGAGTTCAGAATTTCCTCCTTTCATTATTTATTACCTAGGAAAAGACCAGAGAAAATAGTGAATACAATAGTATAAATTTAAAAAAAGATCTTGCCTTCTTTTAGAGCTACATTGATTTAAAATGCATCATTGACAATATCACCATCATTCAAAGTACTGTACTTTATTCAGGTGGCAGGTTGTATTTGCAAATGCAAAGCTCATCAGAGAGGGCTTCTTTTTTCCCCCTTCAGTTCCACAAAACTCTCTGTTCCATTAAAACAAAGAATTAGAAAAATTATTTTTAAAAAATCAGCCTCAAGCTGTCTCTTTTGTTCTTTAACATACAGTACTTCTGTTGAGGGTTTCAAGTGGAATTTATTCAAGTCAGATGCATGAGATTGGACAGTCTCCATTTTGAAAAGTTATATATTCTGCATTACTCTTCTGTCCATATTTCTGAGTGTTCTAACTAGTGCTTTGCTTAGGCTGTATTGGATGGTATCTGATCAAAGTAGTTCTAATTCCTACATTTTCAGGATGACTTACTATATTTGTCCTATGCCTGCTTTTAAGGTAGAAAAAAAAAATGAGTTTTTGCTTTTCCCTTTGTGCTGTTTATTCAAGTAAGTTCAATAAAAATAAAAGAAACACAGAGATGAGTTTCTTGGAATAAAGCAGTTGTGATGTTTGCATATATTTGTAAAATATTCCTTCTGATTCTGAAGAATTTATTTATAAAAGTTTAAATATAATTTATAGTTTATACATATAAACAACACACATATATATATAAAACAAAGGTATATGAATTATATATTATATACTTTAAAGAAGTAAGAGACAAAATAATGTACCCTTGTTTAACATTTTAATTTAAAAAGAAACAGAGCAATCTATTACTTTATTACATGAAATGGTGTTATCTAGCACAAAGATTGAAAAACTAAGGCCCACAGGCCTGGTATTCATTTTTGTAAACGCAGGTTTTTTGGAACACAGCCATGTCCATTTATTTGCATATTGTCTGTGGTTATGTTTGCCTAAAATGACAGAACTGAACAGCTGCGACAGAGACCATATAACCCACAAAGCTTACAATATTTATTCTCTAGCCACCTAAAGAAAGAGTTTGCTGACTTCTAATCTAACACATGTATAGGTAAGCCAATATTCCCCAAATTTAGAGGTTGAATGCTGTAACTGTCATATTTTCTAAGGGTAAATTATGAATCTATTTTATCTTCAGACAACCGGGCATGAGACTCAACAACCAGAGCCAACATGTACAAAGAAAGAAAAATTATAACTCAGAATGCTTAGCATTGGTAGTACAAGCCTCCACCACTTGGGCTGTACGGTAGGAAACTTCTATTAGACACTGAAGGAGCTATTCATTATCTCTGCAAAAGATCTCTCTTCATATAGTAGAGAGCAGAAGCGTCAGCCATTACACCAAGTCTTTTATACCTTATTCTAATGTAGAATGGCAACAAGACCTGTGCTGTCTAACAGGAGGTCTACAAACTGCCCTTTCATAAAGCTCTGTCATTCTCAGGAGGAATGAGTCCAGAGAAACAGGAATGTGGGGACCGTCTTCGGTTAGCCTACTTTTTGCTTTCAGGTCTTGCTTTCAGGTCCTGTATTCGTCCCACGATGTGTGTTTGTTAAATTTTTAATTCATTGAGAGTTGTATACAGCACCATTAAAACAATCTTTTCACATTTAGTTGTCCTGCAAATAATGACGTCACCACTTGAAAAACTGGCTTCATTAACTTTAATTTTCCATTTGCTTTTCTGTCACTGATTGTTTGCAATATAATCACTCATTATTTCCATTCCCTTTCATCCACTATTTTAGACTTTATTATTCGGCATTTTTCAGATATATTTTTATCCTAATAGCCACTGAACTTCATATGGTCTACTTAACAGTTGTTGACAAACACAGCTGTTCTTTCTAAAAAGTAATCTTCCCTTTATTAGGCATCATGTTTCCAGTGAGAGCATAAAAGTTGCAAAAATACGATACTGATATTTTCAATATGTAACAGTCTGCCTTGGTTAAAGATCTAATCTCTATGTTTCTTTGACCTCATAACCTTTTACCTCAACTTTCAGTCTGTGTTCCATTTAAAAATGTAAATATTATTAGTGCTTTTAGGAAAGATCACCTCTGTTTGAAAATTGCATATAAATAACTCCAGAGGACTGGAAAGGGGCCTAGGCTAGAATCATTGCATAAGGATTAGGTCTGTATTACATTAACTGCAGAAAGAGAAAATTTCATACATTAACGTGGAAAGCGCTAGTGAGGTGGCTTGAGCTGAAATTATAAACAACACAGATGTGGGCCAGTAAATGACACTCATGTTGAAAACTCTTTTCTCCACTGTTGTCTCTCTGAATTTTAAGTATTGTACTAGTTATTAACTATCAATACAATCAGGTAATTAAAACAAAATGAAGGTTTTGCTTATGCTCCAGAAAACTGAGAAATCTAATAATTCAAGTCTAGGGGTCTAATTTCCATCCTGTTACATATCTCCTGAAATGACCAAAGGAATATAAAAATAGACACTCACATGCATCAGTTAAAGGACCAGGGGAGGGCTATTACTTCCATTGTCAGAAATAGCAAAGTATTTCTGCTAGATTTAGTGCAGATGAAATGACAAGGCACCAAAGGCTGGTTCGAAATGTCCCTCTGGAGTAAGTGGTTCAGACTCTCGGGAAGTGATCAGAGGATGGTCTGCCAGACCACTGACACCTTTATAATTGGAAGGATGAACATGGGAGGCAAGGAGATTCTATGGGGCAAATGGAGAGTTTAAATTTGGTATTACTTCTACTGCTGCGGATAAAGAGCATTTGTAACTAGTTGGTTGGGGGACACCCCAGCATTTCCTTATTTTCCCAGTAGAAATAATAAAAATAGTCATATTTATAGAGAGTTTATTATGTGCCAGTTACTTTTTTAAATGCTTAACATGAATTGTCACACTTAATGCTCCTATTGACCCTGGATATAGGTACAGTTATTAAATGAATATTATAGGTAAGTAAATTAAGGTACAGAAAGTTTAAGTAACTTGTCCAAGGTCAGATAATGAGTAAAGGAACTAAGATTTACACTCTGGCAGCCTGACTTGAGATGACACCCTCAAATGCTATTTTATATGACCTCCTAGAAAGTCAGTAGTATCACTAGTTCTCATAGCTTCTTGACAATACACGAGGAATTCAACTGGGTATGGCATGTCTAGGTTTTGCCAGATATAGCAAACAAAATACAGGATGCCCAGTTACATTTGAATTTCAAATAAACAATAAAAGCTTTTTTAAAAAAACTGTCATTGCATTGTCCTGCGCAATATTTGGCACATACTTAAATTAAAAATGTATTCGTCATTAGTCTGAAATTAAAGTTTAACCAGGCATTCTGTATTGTATCTGCCCACCCTAGGAATGGCTCCTTAATGACAAGGAGGCAGCCAAACCAGAAGGAGGCATAGGAGCAGCCTCACAGCACACCAGGCCTTGAGGCTGGGTAGAAGAGAACTGGCCACTGTATTATGGTGCAACAACTTTGCCAAATACAGAAGAAACTGCACAAATAACTACTTCCTGTGCTGGGAAATTCTGTGTCTAAGCCTGCCCGTTGCTTGTCTCCGAAAGTTGGGTTTTTACATTGCTAATGTAAATTTGCATTTACCAGCCCTCCATCTGAATATCTCACAGCAGAAATCTGAGACCAACTGAGGAAATAATGCTGGGCCCTAAACCGAAAAGCTGTGTTTATGAGCAGACTTCCAGCCTGAATTTCTGTCTCTTCTTTCAAGAATAAATGAACAAATAAAAATTGCAGTGAAGATTGTGAAGAGGTTCTGCAATATGAAATAAAACAACTTTTAGGAAGTATCTACTTTTATTGCTTAAAAATCCAGAGAAAGTAGAGGTAAATGTTTGACAGTTTCCACTTTGGACTATCAAAAATCTAATAAAATCAAATATTAATAGATCACCTACTATGAGTGTGACATGCTGTGGTGACATAGACAAAAGCAAAGGTGGTGCCATCAAAGACATTTTTGTAAAAGAAATTATAGTAAAATAAATGAAACAGTGGATATTGGCAAGTATTGTAGAATGAATGAATGAATAAATAAATAAATCTAAAGGAAGGGAGAAAGAAGAACTCTTGGCCGGGTGCGATGGCTCACACCTGTAATCCCAGCACTTTGGGAGGCCAAGGCAGGCAGATCATAAGGTCAGGAGATCAAGACCACCTTGGCTAAAACACTGAAACCCCATCTCTACTAAAAATACAACAACAACAACAAAAGTTAGCTGGGTGTGGTGGCACACACCTGTAGTCCCAGCTACTCGGGAAGCTGAGGCAGGAGAATCGCTTGAACCCAGGAAGCGAAGGTTGCAGTGAGCCAAGATTGTGCCACTGCACTCCAGCCTGGGTGACAGAGTGAGACTCCATCTCAAAAAAAAAAAAAAAAAAAACAACAAAAAAAAACAAAAATTAGCCAGGTGTGGTGCCACATGCCTGTAGTCCTAGCTACTCAGGAGGCTGAGGCAGGAGAATAGCTTGAACCCAGGAGGCAGAGGTTGCAGTGAGCTGAGATCGTGACACTGTATTCTAGCCTGGGCAACAAAGTGGGACTTCATAAAAAAAAAAAAAACAAGACGGGACATAAAAAGAAATGAGTAGATGGCTAATGGGATTTTAGACCTCCCTTTTTAGAGAGAAGATGAAAGAATTTTTATTTGTACATTGAAAGCTATACTACTGCAGAATATATTTTGTCAATCTTTGCTGTCATATGAAGGTCAAGATCGAAAAGAAGGATGTGTATAAAGTTGAATATCCAAAGTAGAAGATTGAGAAAGATCTGCTGGCTCCACACTCAACATCCTCCTAAATTCCTCTCAAGGTGGCTTCTGAAATTGCAGATGGTGGAAAACCATGACTTATTTCCCGACCCTGTCACAACTAAAATTCTGGATATGAATAAAGTCCACTACTAGATACACTGTAATGAGATTTGGGAGATGGAAGTGAAGCAAAAGATTTTTCTATTTCTACTGGAAATCATTGTAAAAAAGTCATGTGCTTTATTTTCTGCTACATCATTAGCAGAGGTCCTAGTTCCTGTCCACTAGATTCATTGATGTCAAGTAAGAGTGTGTGGCATCTGTTGTGCTGTATAGATTGCAACAGGCATAGCATTAGTTTGAAGCTGGTACCATGGAAAGGAAATTTCCTAATGGTGTTGCCTTATTGATTGATAAGAGTGGTTTCTGGCCAGGAGTGGCAGCAAGATTCTGGAGCCTATAGTAGACCATGTTTCACATCACATGATGGTTTTTTTCATCACAGAGGAAGTATCGTCTCCCTTGGTGACCAAGTTCCATAGTGTGTTTATAGGAGTTATTCCTGAAATCTCAACAATAATTTGTTTCTTCAGAATTTATGGCAATTTTGTAAGCCATGTACTCTGTAATACATCTATTTCAGCTTATGCTAGGTAGAGTGAATTCTGTTTCCTACAACAAAAATCTAAACATACAAAAGGCCTGACAACAGAGATTGTGATAAGAAGTAAAGAAGCATGAGAACAGGCTGGAAAGGGATGTGTAGATAAAATCGATTGCAAGGCTAAAAATGAAATTTAAAAATTTAAATTTGCATTAAATGCAGTAAAGATTAGAAATCATATTGCAGAAAGCTAAATAGTGCTGTGATAGACAAACTTAGGAAGCCCTCCAGAAAACAGGAGAAAGATGAATGTTTATTATAAAAAAACAAAATCAAAAACAAAAACAAAACAAAAAACAGTAAAACAGCCCAGGCACAATGGCTCATGCCTGTAATCCCAGCACTTTGGGAGGCCAAGGCAGGTGGATCACCTGAGGTCAGGAGTTCGAGACAAGCCTGGCCAACATAGTGAAACCCTGTTTCTACTAAAAATACAAAAATTAGCTGGGTATGGTGGTGGGCACCTGTAATCCCAGCTACTCGTGAGGCTGAGGCGGGAGAATAGTTTGAGCCTGGGAGGTGGAGGTTGCAGTGAGCCGAGATCGCGCCATTGCGCTCCAGCCTGGGTGACAAGAGCGAAACTCTGTCTCAAACAAAAACAAAAACAAAAACAAAACAGCCAAACAATGTGGTAGACAAAGATATCAGGGGATATTAAATATGTAGATAATAACTTTGAGGAGAAACCAGAATTAAAAAAATACAGTAACTATAAATGGAATGACTGGGGCAAACAAAATACAAAAGAAAACTTAACCCAGAAAACTATAGATATGAGTGTGGAGAACACAGTCTTCTCTAAAGTTTCAGGTAAAATTTCCTTATGACATTTTCGAATTTAAAGATAAATAAAAATTATATGAACATCCAGACCCAAATAAAAACAATCTCGCAAAGGCTAGTTTTCATAAAAAGAAGCAAGGCTTTTTGCTCTGTAACATCCAGTGACAGAGCATGATGAAATATGTACGAAACTTTGAGGGAAAATTTTGTATAAGCTAAGAACTATAACGCTAGCCAAATTATATAACATCAGTAGTAGGAGCTTGTGACACATAAGAACTCAGAAGCATGCCACCTATAGGGCCTTGCTGAAAGCAGTTATGCAATAACCAGATAATTAAAGTAAATAAATGAAGACTATGGTAGGTGTAATATAACCTACATTATTTCCCCTACAGGGGAAACCCTGCTTACAAAATAGAAGTTAAAGTTGAAATAGAAATTACTTGGTGGCTGGCAAGATGACTGAATAGGAACAGCTCTGCTCTGCGGCTCCCAGCGAGATCAATGCAGAAGGCAGATGATTTCTGCATTTCCAACTAAGGTACCTGAGCATCTCATTGGGACTGGTTAGACAGTGGGTGCAGCCTATGGAGAGTAAGCTAAAGCAGGGTGGGGTGTCGCCTCACCCAGGAACTCCCTCCCTTAGCCAAGGGAAATCATGAGGGACTGTGCTGTGAGGAAAGGTGCATTCCGGCCCAGATACTATGCTTTTCCCACAGTCTTTGCAACCCACATACCAGGAGATTCCTTTGGGTGCCTATGCCATGAGGGCTCTGGGTTTCAAGCACAAAACTGGGTGGCCAATTGGGCAGACACCGAGCTAGCTGCAGGAGTTTTTTTTCATACCCCAGTGGTGCCTGGAACACCAGTGAGACAGAATTCACTCCCCTGGAAAGGGGGCTGAAGCCAGGGAGCCAAGTGGTCTAGCTCAGCGGATCCCACTCCCACAGAGCCCAGCAAGCTAAGATCCATTGGCTTGAAATTCTCTCTTGCTGCCAGCACAGCCGTCTGAAGTCGACCTGGAACACTCCAGTTTGGTGGGGGGAGGGTCATCCGCCATTACTGAGGTTGAGTAGGCAGTTTTCCCCTCACAGTGTAAACAAAGCCTCCAGGAAGTTCGAACTGGGCAGAGCCCACCACAGCGCGAGAAAGCTGCTGTATCCGGACTGCCTCTCTAGGGCAGGGCATCGCTAAAAGAATGGCAGCAGCCCCAGTCACGGGCTTATAGATAAAACTCCCATCTCCCTGGGACAGAGCACCTGCAGGAAGGGGCAGCTGTGGGCACAGCTTCAGCAGACTTAAAGGTTCCTGCCTGCTGGGTCTGAAGAGAGCAGCGGTTCACCTAGCACAGCGCTCGAGCTCTGCTAAGGAATAGACCGACTCCTCAAGTGGGTCGCTAGATCTGTACAGGAGCACCCAGATTTATAAAGTAAGTTCTTAGAGACCTACAAAAACACTTAGACTTCCACACAATAATAGTGGAGACTTTAACACACCACTGTCAATATTAGACAGGTCAACAAGACAGAAAAGTAATGAGTATATTCAGGACTTGAACTCAGCTCTGGACCAAGCAAACCTAATAGACATCTACAGAAAACTCTACCAAAATCAACAGAATATACATTCTTCTCAGCACCACATTGCACTTATTCTAAAATTGACCACATAATTGGAAGTAAAACACACCTCAGCAAATGCAAAAGAACAGAAATTACGACAAACAGCGTCTCAGACTACAGTGCAATCAAATTAGAACTCAGGATTAAGAAACTCACTCAAAACCACGCAACTACATGAAAACTGAACAACCTGCTCCTGAATGACTACTGGGTAAATAACGAAGTGAAAGCAGAAATAAGTAAGTTCTTTGAAACCCATGAGAACAAAGACACAACATATCAGAATCTTTGGGATATAGCTAAGGCAGTGGTTAGAGGGAAATTTATAGCACTAAATGCCCACAGGAGAAAGGGAGAAAGATCTAAAATCGACACTCTAATATCACAATCAAAAGAACTAGAGAAGCAAGAGCAAACAAATTCAAAAGCTAGCAGAAGACAGGAAATAACTAAGATCAGAGCAGAACTAAAGGAGATAGAGACACAAAAAACCCTTCAAAAAATAAATCAATCAAGGAGCTGGTTTTCTGAAAAGATGAATAAAATAGATAGACCACTAGCCAGACTAACAAAGAAAACTGGGAAGAATCAAATAGACACAATAAAAAATGATAAAGAGGATATCACCACTGATCCCACAGAAATACAAACTATCATCAAAGAATACCATAAACACCGCTATGCAAATAAACTAGAAAATCTAGAAGAAATGGATAAATTCGTGGACACATACACCCTCCTAAGACTAAACCAGAAAGAAGTTGAATCCCTCAATAGACCAATAACAAGTTCTGAAATTGAGGCAGTAATTAATAGCCTACCAACCAAAAAAAGCCCAGGACCAGACAGATTCGCAACCGAATTCTACCAAAGGTACAAAGAGGAGCTGGTACCATACCTTCTGAAACTATTACAAACAACAGAAAATGAGGGACTCCTCCCTAACTCATTTTATGAGGCCATTATCGTCCTGATACAAAAACCTGGCAAAGACACAACAAAAAACGAAAATTTCAGGCCAATATCCCTGATGAACATCAATGAGAAAATCCTGAATAAAATACGGGCAAACTGAATCCAGGGGCACATCCAAAAGCTTATCCACCATGACTAACTCAGCTTCATCCTGGGATGCAAGGCTAGTTCAACATACAGAGATCAATAAACATAATCCATCACATAAACAGAACCAATGACAAAAATCACATGATTATCTTAATAGATGCAGAAAAGATCTTTGATAAAATTCAACACCGCTTTGTGCTAAAAACTCTCAATAAACTAGGTATTGATGGAACATATCTCAAAACAATAAGAGCTATTTATGACAAACCCACAGCCAATATCATACTGAATGGGCAAAAGCTGGAAGCATTCCCTTTGAAAATCAGCACAAGACAAGGATGCCCTTTCTCACCACTCCTATTCAACATAGTATTGGAAGTTCTGGCCAGGGCAATCAGGCAAGAGAGAGAAATAAAGGGTATTCGAATAGGAAATGAGGAAGTCAAATTGTCTCTGTTTGCAGATGACATGATTGTATATTTAGAAAACCCCATTGTCTCAGCCCAAAATCTCCTTAAGCTGATAAGCAACTTCAGCAAAGTCTCATGAGAAAAAAAATCAATGTGCAAAAATCACAAGCAATAATAGAAAAACAGAGCCAAATCATGAGCCAAATCATTCACAATTGCTACAAAGAGAAAAAAATATCTAGGGATAAAACTTACAAGAGATGTGAAGGACCTCTTCAAGGAGAGCTACAAACCACTGCTCAGGAAATAGGAGAGGACACAAACACGTGGAAAAAAGTTCCATGCTCATGGATAAGAAGAATTACTGTCTTGAAAATAGTCATACTGCCCAAAGTCATTTATGGATTCAACACTATCCCCACCAAGCTACCACTGACTTTCTTCACAGAATTAGAAACAATTACTTTAAATTTCATATGGAACCAAAAAAGAGCCTGCATAGCCAAGACAATCCTAAGCAAGAAAAACAAAGCTGGAGGCGTCACACTACCTGACTTCAAACTACACCACAGGGCTACAGTAACCAAAACAGCATGGTACTGGTACCAAAACAGAGTTATAGACCAATGGAACAGAAAAGAGGCCTCAGAAATAACACCACACATCTACAACCATCTGATCTTTGACAAACCTGACAAAAACAAGCAATGAAAGGATTCCCTATTTAATAAATGGTGCTGGGAAAATTGGCTTGCCATATGAAGAAAACTGAAACTGGACCCCTACCTTACACCTTATACAAAAATTAACTCAAGATGGATTAAAGACTTAAATATATGACCTAAAACCATAAAAACCCTAGAAGAAAATGTAGGCAATACCATTCAGGACATAGGCATGGGCAGACTTCATGACTAAAACACCAAAAGCAATGGCAACAAAAGTCAAAATTGACAAATGGGATCTAATTAAACTAAAGAGCTTCTGCACGGCAAAAAAAACTATCTTCAGAGTGAACAGGCAACCTACAAAATGGGAGAAAATTTTTGCAATCTATCCATCTGACAAAGGGCTAATATTCAGAATCTACAAGGAACTTAAACAAATCTATGAGAAAAAAACAAACAACCCCATCAAAAATTGGGCAAAGGATATGAACAGACACTTCTGAAAAGAAGACATTTATGCAGCCAAGAAACTTGAGGAAAAGCCATCATCACTGGTCATTAGAGAAATCCAAATCAAAACCACAATGAAATACCATCTTATGCCAGTTAGAATGGCCATCACTAAAAAGTCAGGAAACAACAGATGCTGGAGAGGGTGTGGTGAAATAGGAATGCTTTTACACTGTTGGTAGGAGTGTAAATTAGTTCAACCATTGTGGAAGATAGTGTGGTGATTCCTCAACGATCTTGATCCAGAAATACCATTTAACCCAGCAATCCCATTACTGGGTATATACCAAAGGATTATAAATCATTCAACTATAAAGACACATACACATATGTTTATTGCAGCACTCTTCACAATAGCAAAGACTAGGAACCAACCCAAATGCCCATCAATGATAGTCTGGATAAAGAATATGTGGCACATAAACACCATGGAATACTATGCAGCCATAAAAAACGATGAGTTCATGTCCTTTGTAGGGACATGAATGAAGCTGGAAACCATCATTCTCAGCAAACTAACACATGAAACAGAAAACCAAACACTACATATTCTTTCTCATAAGTGGGAGTTGAACAATGAGAACACATGGACACAGGGAGGGGAACATTACACACTGGGGCCTGTCACAGGGTGGAGGGCTAGGGGAGGGATAGCATTAGGAGAAATACCTAATGTAGATGGTGGGTTGATGGATGCAGCAAACCACTCTGGCACAAGTATACCTATGTAAAAAACCTGCACGTTCTGCACATGTATCCCAGAACTTAAAGTATTAAAAAAAAAAAGGGAATAAAACTTACAAATGCATCTTGAAAGTAAAGATAAATAATGGGAAAAATAATACTTTAATTTTAGTAAATTTGGTTTGTATGTATGCATAGAGTATTCATTATTAAGTATTAAGACATAAAGTTTTTTCAACATGTTCCAAGGAACACCCTTTATTAGAATACATTGCCATTCATTTAAAACTACTTTCACATTGGCCGGGCGTGGTGGCTCACGCTTGTAATCCCAGCACTTTGGGAAGCCGAGGCGGGTGGATCACGAGGTCAGGAGATCGAGACCACGGTGAAACCCCGTCTCTACTAAAAATACAAAAAATTAGCCGGGCGTGGTGGCGGGCGCCTGTAGTCCCAGCTACTCGGAGAGGCTGAGGCAGGAGAATGGCGTGAACCCGGGAGGCGGAGCTTGCGGTGAGCCGAGATTGCGCCACTGCACTCCAGCCTGGGTGACAGAGTGAGACTCCCTCTCAAAAAAAAAAAAAAAAAACTACTTTCACATAAAAAAAGGAGAAAAATACTCCCAAATAAATTTTTGTACGGAGAGAAAATTGAAACTTCAATTACATAATATTCAGAAAAAATAGAAATGAAAACACTTCAAACTAATACATATGTGGCTAATAATATAAGTAGAAGCAAAGTCATCCCTTTAAAGGCTTTCATTATTCAGCAAGTGAAATAAAATACATAAACTGAGCATTTTTTTCCCAGAGGTTATGGTAGATAAAAAGAAAGTTAAAGAAAGCAGAAGGTTTGAGTTAAAAAGCATAAAAGCAAAAATTACAAATTAACAAATGAAAAAACAGTGGAATTGATATCTACAAGTTGGCTCTAAAAATAATACACACACACACATATATATATACATATAATATGTTTATTTTAATCAAAAAAGACACAATGGAATATTAGGAATATATAAACTACAAATCTAGAGACTGGAAAAGTGAAAACCTAAAATAATACAAAGCATAATTCCATTCTGACAAATGTGGAAATTTCTAAATGAATGATTTCCAAGAAAAGAAGCCTAAAAATTTAATGCAAAAATTTGAGAAAATAAATAACTATATGAAAATATTTTTGTGGTACATATACAATATCGAATATGATGCAGCCATGAAAAAGAACAAAATTGTGTCCTTTGCAACAACATAGATGCAACTGGAGGCCATTATCCTGGAGAAATAATGCAGAAACAGAAAACCAAATTCTGTATGTTCTCACTTATAAGTGGGAGCTAAACTTTGGGTACTCATAGACATAAAGATGGAAACAACAGACAGTGGGGACTACTAGATGAGGGAGAATGGGAGAGGGCTAAGGGTTGAAAAACTATTTGGTACTGTGCTCCTTACCTGAATGATGAGATAATTTGCATCTCAAACCTCAGTATCCTACAATGTACCCATGTAACAAACCTGCACATGTACTCCCTGAATGTAAAGTAAAAGTTGAAATTATATGTTAAAAAACTAAACTTTAAATATGTTGACATATAATTGTATGACTGAATTTTCTCTAAGTTTCAGGGGTTTGAAAACAAATTTCAAAACTGCATTAATTATTCCACCAAATTCTGTAAGATAGAAACAGACCAATTAATTTTACCAATTGAACATACTCGTGATATCAAAACCTGAGAAACTACATCTAACACAAACTATAGGCTAATTTATAGATTTAATTTATAAAGGGAAATACATAAATTCTAATAGAATGAAGCAGTGTGCTATCAAATATTTTAAATCAGTTTCATCAGGTTTTATCAAATAGTGTTTATTGATAAAAGTTTATCAATTATTATGTTTCTACATGTATGTTTGTATGTAAAAGGATACATTCTTTTGACCTAAGGATCTTCTGTGATCAAAATGTAAATAATATATAAAATATGAAAAAATATTTTATGTAAAACTTTAAAGGAAACATCAAAATATAATTTAAAAAACATTTGATCTTTAATAAACTGTATTTTAGTAGATTGGAATAAGTGGAAAGATAAAACATTTCTTAGGTAGAACAGAACACAGTTGGAAAAATTACAATTTTCTTCAAATAAATTATTATTTAATTTAACTTAATTGCAATTAAAGTATCCATTTTCTTTGTATGTGATTCTAACATTTTTGTCAATAAAAACAAGTAAAATATGCAATTTTAAAAATGAAGACTAGTAAAGAGTATAAATACTCATATATGAGTATGAAACAATGTATACTATATATGAGTATAAAATGTACAAAGCATCAATGTGTATTGCAGATAAAATATAAGTGTTTTATAAAACCAAATGTTAAATGAATGGAGAAATAAGCATTGGCATGCACTGAAAATAGGATAGTGAATTGTCCAAAACTTTTGAGGACCATTTGACAGAAATATATGTTTAAAAATTAGATACTTAGCTCAAAAATTCTATGCCTAGAAATTTTCTGAATGGTTATACTTATATAATTATGACAATATATGTATATACAAAGTTGATCATGCAGCAAACCACCATGGCACACGTTTACCTATGTAACACACCTGTATATTCTGCACATGTACCCTGGAACTTAAAAAATAAAAAAAAATCTTAAAATGTTGATCATTACAGTATTAATTGTAACGAAAAAATTGAAAGAAAATAGGTAATATAAACTAAATATATAATAAGTAAAATTAAAGGGAAATAAGTAATCTAAAATCTATTTGTAGAGACTTGTTTAAATAAGTTTCAATTTATTCATACAAAGGAATATAATGCAGCCATTTTAAAACTGAAGCTGAACTATCAGTCCTAATAAAATAAAATCTTGGATATATATTTTGAAGCTGAATAAAGCAAAGTTGAGAAAAATATTTTAGTGTGATTTCGTATGTTAAACAACGATATATATCTATTATTTTAAGACATAGGGATGAAAGTTTATTAGAATGAGAGACAAGCTCTTCTAAGTCCTTAGTACTTATTCCTCTTGTGTGTGGGGTATTATGGAAGCTACCGTCTGATATTTCCAGCATGTGTCTCCATTGCATTTGTTTTTAAAGTTTTTATTTATTTTTAATTTTATTTTTGTTGAGACAGTGTCTCTGTTGCCCAGGCTGGAGTGCAGTGGTGCAAACACAGCTCACTGCAGCTTCGACTTTCCAGCCGCAAGCCATCTTCCCACCTCAGACTCCAAAGTGCTGGAATGACAGGCATGAGCCACTATACCCTGCTGAAAGTTTTTAAATAGCATATTTAAATAAACAAGTATTGTAAAACTACGATTTTAAAAATAGCGTTTCCTTTGTATACGAATAAACAGAGATTAATGCACAAACTAGAACATCCAGACACAAATGGCTTCTATGGTAATCAGGAACAGGTGTTTTCAAACATATGCCATAGCAAGGTTTTCTGGAGTGCAATTTAGCTGAATTACCCTAAAAATGTAAATACATGTTTACCTAGTAAAGTTACTTCTGGAAATAAAACTTAATAAATGAAGAAATAGATATTTGTACAACATTTCTGTAGCTAAGTATTCATTTCAGCATTACAAACTGAAAAATAAAAACAACTGAAATGTAAAATAATTCATTAAATAAGTTATAGAACATAGCCATAATATATTCGGGTGAATCACAAAGTCAAGAGATCAAGACCATCCTGACCAACATGGTGAAACCCCATCTCTACTAAAAATACAAAAAATGAGCCGGGCATGGTGGCGGGTGCCTGTAGTCCCAGCTACGCGGGAGGCTGAGGCAGGAGAATCACTTGACCCAGGAGGCAGAGGTTGCAGTGAGCCAAGACTGTGCCACTGCATTCCAGCCTGGCGACAGAGCGAGACTGTGTCTCAGAAATAAAATAATAATAATAATAATAGAAAGCACTTTTGATATATTACTTTTAATAGCTTTCTTGTTATATAATTCATATATCATAGCATTTACCCATTTATAGTGTATAATTCAATGATTTTTACTGTATTTACAGAGTAGTGCACATCACCACTACATAATTTACAGTAAGGTACAATTTTTTTATTTGAGACCTGGCTTGCTAAATATAGGCATTTACAATTTTAAGTTTCCTTCTAAGCATAACTTTAACCATATACCATGCTTTAGAATTATGCACTCTCACTTCATTCATCTAAGTTTTTTCTAAGTTCCTTTGTGATTTATTTGACCCATTTTTGACTCAGGTGTGTGTTAATTTCAACACATTTGTAAAGTTTTAATTTTGTGTGTGTGGTTGATTTTTAATTTAATTCCATCGTGTTGCAAGAACATCTCTCATTGTTTCAATTCTTTTAAATTTATTGAGGCTTCTGTTATGATCTAACATTTAGTTCATCCTGAAGAATGTCTCCTGTGTGCTTGAGAAAAATGTGTATTTTGCTGTTGGTCTATAGTGTTGTTCAAGCCTTTTATATTATTGTTGACCTTCTACTTCCTTTTTCTATCTGATATTGAAAGTGGAGTGTTGAGGACTCTGCCTTTTGATGGGATTGTGTAATTCTTTCAAAAGTAATGTTATCGATATGATCATATTTACTTCTAGCATTTTTCTAGTGGTTTTCTTTGGGCATCATGTCTTTTGTGTTCCTCTCTTAATACTTTACTACCTTTTTTGCATTAATTGAATTTTCGTGTAATATTTTAGTTTCTTGAGCAATTTTCACTGTATATAGTTACTTTCTTAGTGGTTTTTCTAAGATTTTCAACATATACTTAAGTTACAAGGATTTTCTTCATATTTATACTAACTTAATTCCAATGTAATATAGAAATTTACTCCTTTATAGCTCTATCCCTTTTCCTTTTTTGTGTTATTATTATACATTTTACATTTATGTATTTGCAAACAAAAAATTTACACATTTATTACTTTATGTAATTTTTGATCTATTAAAATGTGGAGAGAAGAAAGGAGATAAAGTACATACTTACAGCGCTGGGTATATTGAAGCTTTTTGGTTCTCTTTATATTTCCTGTGAATTCATTATAATCTGACATCATTTTCTTATTCCAACACAGTTTTGTCCCTACTAATTTTTTCATGATGTTACTGTCAAATATGTTTGATTTCTATATGTTTTAGCCCCACTGGTAAAATTATATACAAATTGTTTTATGTAGTTTTCAAATAAGTTAAAAGAAGACATGCATTTATACTATATTTTAAAATTAGCAAAATATTTGCCTTCACTGATGTTCTTTTTTTTTTTTTTTTTTTGCCTGTGGACCTAATATAGTGTTAAATGAAAAGTATATTGTTAAGTTAGCAATTATCACAGTGAATAGCATACACCTCATTTTTTATTTGTAAATAAAATTATTTGGGATAATATATGGCAAAATATCAATTGCAATTTAGATTTGTTTCAATTTCAAGATTTTTTATCTTTACTTATTATTTGATTTGTTCCAATTTCTATAAAATGAATATATGTTATTTTGTAATAAAACTTTGCTTTAAAAAACATACATATTATTCTAAGGGGGTACATTCTTTGTTTTTTTTTCTACATTTTCTGTAAATATTCCATCCTATCCACTTAATTTCAGGAGGCTTGGTGAAAGCTAAAATATCTCTAGACCATCGTGGAATGTATATGGAATATCACAGACACTTATCATTTATAATCATCCCAGCCAAAGGATTTACTTTACTCAAAGAAGAGTGTTGCATCTTGTCAAGAAGAAAAAGTTGATTCTATACATAGAAAGTCACATAGTCTCTTCTCAAACGGTCTTAAGTCTGCTGAACAACTTCAGCAAAGTTTCAGGCTAGAAAATCAATGTACACAAATGAGTTGCATTTCTATATGCCAATAACAACGTGGCTGACAGTCAAATTGAGAATGTAATTTCATTCACAGTAGCCACAAAATAAATAAAATACCTATTAATACAGCTAAACAGGGAAAAGAAAGTACACTACAATGAAAATTACAAAACATTGCTGGAAGAAATCAGAGATGACACAAACAAATGGAAAAACATTCCATGCTCATGGATAGGAAGAATCAATATTGTTAAGATGCCCATACTGCCCAAAGCAATTTACAGATTCAATGCTATTTTTATCAAACTACCAATGACATTTTTCACAGTATCAGAAAAAAAAATTCTAAAATTTATTTGGAACCAGAAAAGAGCCTAAATAGGCAAAGCAATCCTAAGCAAAAAGAACAAAGTTGGAAACATCATACTACTCAACTTCAAACTATACTACAAGGCTACAGTAACTAAAACAGCATGGTATGGTACAAAAATAGACGCACAGACCAATGGAAAACATTAGAGAACCCAGAAATAAAGCTGCACACATACAACCATCTGATCTTTAACAAAGCTGACAATAACAAGCAATGGGGAAAGGACTCCCTATTCATATGCAGAAGATTAAAACTGGACCCCCTACCTTTCACTATATACAAAAATCAACTTAAAATGGATTAAAGACTTAAATGTAAAACGTAAAACTGTAAAAACCCTGAATAAAATCTAGGAAATACCTTTCCAGACATTGGCCCTGGCAAAGACTTTATGACAATAACTCCAAAAGCAGTTATAACAAAAACAAAAATTTACAAGTGAGACCTAAATAGTGAGAACTAATTAAAGAGCTTCTACACAGCAAAGGAAACTATCAACAGTGTAAACAGCCTGCAGAATGAGAGAAAACATTTGCCAACTATGCTTCCAACAAAGGTCTAAAAAAAAAGTCTATAAGAAACTTAAATCAACAAACAAAAATTAAACAACCCCATTTAAAAATGGGCAAAGAACATGAACAGATAATTCTCAAAAGAAGACATACATTTGACCAACAAGCATATATAAAAACACTCAATATCACTAATCAATAGGGAAATGCAAATCAAAACCACAATTACATACCATCTCACACCAATTAGAAAGGCTATTACTGAAAAAAGAAAAAAATAACAGATGCTGGCAAGGTCGCAGAGAAAAAGGAATGCTTATACACTGTTGATGGGAATGTAAATTTGTTCAGCCACCATGGAAAGCAGTCTGGAGATTTCTCAAAGAACCAAATGGAACTGCTATACAACCCAGCAATCCCATTGCTGGGTATACACCCAAAGGAATATAAATCATTCCACCATAAAGTTACATGTACTCATACGTTCATCACAGCACTATTCACAATACCAAAGACACAGAATCAACCTACATGCCCATTGATAGTGGACTAGATAAAGAAAATATGACAATATATACCATTAAATACTACACAGCCATAAAAAAGAATGAGGTCATATCCCTTGCAGCAACATGGATGAAGCTGGAGGCCATTATCCTAAGCAAGTTAATGCAGGAACAGAAAACCAAGTACCACATGTTCTCACTTATAAGTGAGAGCTAACCATTAAGTATACATGCACATGAAGAACAGAACAATAAACAATAGGGCCTACTCGAGGGTGGAGGATGAGGACTGAAAAACTACCTGTTAAGTATCATGCTGATTACCTGGATGACAAAATTATTTGTACACCAAACTTCCATGGCACACAATTTACCCATGTAACAAACATGCACGTATACCCCTTGAACCTAAAATAAAAGTTGGAAAGAAAAAAAGAAGTCCTCCAAAATATGTGAACATAAGAAAACTATCTAAATTGGGACAGTATAGCCTCCTATGTCAGCAGGATTTTGAAAATTTGTTCCTTCTCATTCTCGAAATTTTAGTCATGAAAAGGGCTTATTTATCTAAAACGAAAATTTTAGAAAATGTTAAATGTAGAAATGCATCGCTTAGCAACAGGGGTACTTTCTGAGAAATGCGTCATTAGGTGATTTTGTTGTCATGCCAGCATCATAGAGTGTATTGTATCACAAAACTGGATGGTATAGCCTACTACTTACCTAAACTATATGGTGTAGTCTACTGCTCCTAGGCTACAAATCTCTATAGCGTATTACTGTTCTGAATGCTGTAGGCAGTTGTAATACAATGGTAAGTATCTGTGTATCTTCATATCAAAACATAGAAATATGTAAAAATATGGTATTATAATCTTTTAAAACTGCCTTTGTATAGGTCGTCCCTTGTTGACTGAAATGTCAATATTTGGGGCTTGACTCCAGTTGTAACAGTTAAGCTGGCGTTCTCATTGATAAATGCATAAGATGACTCTAAGGAAATGGATCCTAACTACTTCATCATGTCCATCTCAGAGGTTTACTTAATTCTCCTCATCAGAAGTTAATAGATAATTTCAACAGAACATCTTACCCTAAAAGGGGACAGAAGTATTTGACCTACTCTACGTCAAATTTATTTTTTTTATTGACACCGTAGACCTTTACCTTTCATTTAACTTCCTTTCCTTAATGTTTCAATACATTTTACCTGTATTGTTTTGATGTACTTTAATGGCTTTTGAACAGGTTTTATTTGTGGACGAACTGATTTTTAACTCACCATATTTTAATTCGTTTCTTTAATACATTACTTTAGTTGTCTTTCAACAAAGAAAAGTTAATAACAATTAATTGCCTTAATTTATTTCTTCTTGTTATATTTCTTCTTATTATTCAACTTATTCAAAATGAGTTGAATAGTATGCTAACCATGATACTTAGACCTCAAAGTGAGATTGCTGCTAATTAGAGGCCACATATGGTATACCGAGAATGAGGGGACTTTTTAAAATAATATAAGTATTATAGCCAATTATGGGCTCCAATTTTTTAAAAAGTACTTTGGTAGAAGAAAACTCAGATTCTGTGTTCAGATTTCAAGGAAAATTAAGCAAATTTACCAAGACAGCAAATGAGATGAAATTAAGCATTTTATTTCTCAAATTATTAATTTAGTAATAGGCACTAACTAACTTCATTGCTCTCTGATTATTGGCAAAGCCAAGATGTGCGTGTTCTCCTTTTGAACACTGTATTAATGAAATTGGAGGTTGTGTGCCGTACGCAATGTATGTTCTGCAACATTTTGAAAGCTTAGCTGGGAATCCCTGTGGTGCTGACTGAAGGGAAAAAAGGAAGCAAAGTCTTCTCCAGTTTTTGAAAACCAGAAGTATTTTTCAGAAGTCATGTATGAAATAAACTGCTTATGAGAAAATGACCGTAATACTGCCTCAGTTTTCAGTGATAGAGGGATCTGTTTAAAACATTCTGACATAAAAAATAAATCAGCTTTAACTTCAATTATTAAGAGCTAAAGTAGCATTCTTTGATAGAAAGGGGTGGGTTTCTGGCATTTCAATGATAAATATGTATGAAAATAGTTGTGTCACCATGGAAACCAAGGCCTCACCATTTTTTTTTTTTTTTTTTTTTTTTTTTTTTTTAGACAAGGCAAATAGTATAATAGAAACTTGGGATAGCTAAAAACAAATTGATGAAGACCAACCAATGTTAGAGTGTTTTGTATTCTTAAGTTTTTAAATTTCTTGGTTTTTAGCACGCCTTTTAAGTTCTGAAGAATATGTTCAGATTTTCTTCGAGTCATTTTTGAGATTTCAAGCATTTTAATGAATATTTTTAAATAAGCATTGATGCAATATAGTTTCATTAGTAACTAGTGTCTGTTTGAAACTTTGAATAGCATCAATCTGAAGAAATCAAATAGGTTTTTTTTTCAGAGTGACACAAACTCTCTTATGGGCATTTAGGCAAATATGTTTTATTTTTCTCCTTTAGTTTTTTGTTTCCTATGAGTAAATTCTGGATAAGAGGCAGTGAAGATTGTATCTGAATGCAGTGATGTTTTTACTGTGACAAATTTTACAAATACTTTCTGGAGTTTCTGATACAGCATATGCCCTGGCTGCTTTAGATGGGAACACCTCTTGCTAGGAGCCAACACATTTCATATTGCCTGCTTCCCTAAAACCACAAAATTTAATCATTTTAATGACTTAATTTTAAAGATATGTATATTTAAATGAAGGCTATAGCATGCAATTCAAATATACTTTCTTACATAAGAGGCAGTGTTAGTGAGAGAAAAGAGCCATGACCCAAGATATCCAAATCTCTTATCCTTGTTCCATTTTTTTTTTTTTTAGTAGCAATTTGGCCTTGGAAAAACCCTTTCATCTCTCTGAGCTGTGCTTTTCATGTTTATAAAATGGAACTCATTATACATGCACATGTCCAGGATTATTTTGAGAATCGTAGTTTATTTGAAAAAACTTCTAAATATCAAAAATTATATTCTAAATATAAGGTGAAATAAGTTTTATTACAACTAACAAAACCACCTAGTTTAAATTTTGCATAATACTAATACATGATGACGTTAGTTTATAACTCACAAAGTACACCTAAGTGGGCTTATGCAACACCAAAATATTTGGTTCAAATGTAAAATTTTACATAAAACATATTTTAAAATAAAATCTCACCTGCTTACTTGTTTTATATTGATTCTGTTCAGCCATCAGAGTTATTAGGGGTTATGGAGTTATCATTGCACTGTTCAGTATGCATCTTCAAACCGAAAACTCATTGAGTTAAACTCTTACCATAAGAGAATGATTTACCTGATTGATAAGAATGCTATTTCAATGAGCAATGAAAAATATTTGATACAACTGGACCTTGAATTTCTTTAAACACATAAGTGAAATGTGTATCAGTAATAAAGAACAACAAAATATTCCAATCTTATAGAACATGGCTCTATCAATGTGTGTTATCTGAAGAGGTTCCTACTTCTTTCACAGCATTCCCCCCATCCTATAGTTCAGGGCTGCTGCACACACAGTAATTATAATTGGTGCTACACACAGTATCTGGTGTCCTGCCTGGTGTTGCTTTGTAAAAGTTTCCCAACTTCTCATATAAGGGTGTAAAGCTTCTCCAACTTTAAGTGAAACTTTAGAGTTGGAGAAGGATTCACTTAACCCACAGTTCACAGGAACACTTACATACTGAGAGAGGCATTAAAACAGCACCAAAAAATACATCGTTTACCCTAGTACAGAACTGGTTTATTTCTGCAATAAAGAAGTTCTTCCTCAATAGTTTTAAAGAGTTTTTACATACAAAACAAAATTATAAAACACACGGTTTCATATCTTTCTCATGTAAAAATGATAAAGAACATTGAATATTGAAATATTTTGAAAACTTTTTCTTTCCTACACAGCATTCAAAATAATTCTCTTAGTTTCGCGGTACTAAGTCTAATTGAGCACTTGAAAAACCTCAGCATTTTAACATGGTTAGGAGTGCTAATTAGGTCTGATTGATTCACAGTCTCAGTCGCCATTAAAAAATACTTCTGGAATAGGCTCCAACAAGAAATATGCCCATCTCCAAATGCGATAACTAATCTTATATTACTGATTTTTCAGATAGTCGTATTTATTTCAATGGGGGAGAAAATAGTAATTTCCTTTTATTGGACAGATTTATATGTTTTTAAATTCTGTACCTCTTTAGGTAAGTCACAATATTTCTACTTTCATAGCTATGCTCATATACTTTCTGGAAAATGGACACATTTATTTTCAAAATAAATTTTCCTTTATGCTTCCTCAGATTGGTTCCTACTGTAAGTAAAGCTATATATTATTGGGAATACTTAAAAACAAGAACTGATAGGATAATTTTTCTCTTGAATGAACATATTCAATTATAAAAAGTTATATATATAACCATGTACTTACACATTTAAGTATTGTGTCTTATTCATTATAAAAATTTAAACCTCAGCCACTTTTAATGGCAAACAATAAGGAACTGCTTGTGCACATTCATTTATTTTTACTATAACAGACTAGAATATTATGGCCAATGTATACACAAAAGTAAACATTTAGATAAAATAAAAACAAATCAAAATCATCCTCAAATCTAGATTATTTCCTACACAATGACTGAAATCCTAAACTTCATAATTATCCAGACATTGTTAGTAATAGCATCAAATGTCATCCAGATATAGCAGCCTCTTAGTAGTTTCCTGCAAAGGGTAACACTATATAATACTGGCACCCTACCTCAATAGGTTAATTTTCTACTAGGCAGTAAAGAGATCTAGTTATGCATTTTCCCCCCACAAATACAGATTTTAAGGCTTTTTTGAAAAGTCACACACAAATCTTTGAATTCTTGTGAGGAAAAAAACCACTAGCAGTTCTTATCAAATTTCATTAATGCCATATTTTCAAGCTAAGTTTTAATGATTATTTCTTACAATAATTTTTGTAGCATTAATTTATTTAATAAAACATATTAGGTTTTTACAGATTCAAATGTCAGTAGGTGAGAAAAAGCTAACAGCCAAGATAAGTTTAAAGAACTTTACAAACACCTGTTTACTGACTTTTTAAAATATGATTACAACTAAATAGTGTGGGACTTACAAAATAGCAAGCCCTTTTAAAAAAGAAACAGTTTTAAATATGACATTTAAGCTTTTCTTAAAAACCCGTCAATTACATATAGTAAATAACCAATAATCCCCTTTGCCATGAAATGCTCTCATTCCCACCTCCATCTATTTAGTTGTATTCTGTGCCTGCATAATTTATCACAAGAGGTGAAAGAGATGACGAGTGACTCAATGAAAATCTGTCACAACTAACAAGAAAAGAAGCTCAAAATATACTACAATGCTTTGGTACCTAAGTATGTCAGATACCTTTAGAAAATAATAGAAAAAAGATACCTTTAGAAAATAATAGAAAAATGATATCTTTAGAGAATAATAGAAGAAAAAGGTGACTCAAACTCTAAGTATGAAATTATTACCTATTTATCTGTTATTAATGATTTCTTTCAAAGTTGCATTTTTAAAATACCATACTATTTATAATTAGTATTATTTAAGAAACAGAGGATTAAATTACTCAAATGGAGATTTAGATTTTTATACTGTATTTATTTGAAGGAAAACTCTGCCCACAAATATACACAAATTGAGATGAAAGCCAGGCTAACAATAGAGTTAGCTAATCCATGGTGTGAATCAAGGGGCAAGGGGTAGATAAAATTTTTCTAAAGTGTCAATGATCCATCTTTGCCCCATTTTAAGAGGTGAATGGCCATTAAAATGCTCTGAGAGCAGGGCAGAGAGAGTGGGGTGGGAAAAAATTGTATGAAGAGAGAAAGCATAAGAACCCATCAAGTCTGAAGTCTTAAGAAGGGTATTCAAGAGGAAGCTGAGGTCCTTAAAAATAAATTTTGCTGATTTGAAGCTCTTCTGAGGTTTGATTGTCTCCTACCTTCTCTTCAAGAATGCATCTACGGGCTTCTTGAGATCAGAATGACATTGCACATGTTGATTTACTTTAACATACTTCGTTTACATCAACAAACATAGAATACACAACCACAGGCTTTCTTTTGTACCTATTCACATGAGTAGGTTATCAACCAATCATGTTTTGGTATATTTGAACTGAGAATTAGAAAAGAGAAGATGAATCAAGAAGAGATTTTTCTGATGCCAAATCCCCTGGGAATCAGGAGCAGAGTATCAGTATCAACATTAATACAAATGAGCAATTTTAATGAAAATTTTAAAACCAGAATTGGGCTATAAAACTGTTACGATGCTTTAGTAATAATTATTGAACACAATGCTCACGGTTTTTCTTTTGATTTAATTTTTAAAATATTTGTGTATTTGAGATCAGTGTGTTCTTTTCCATTTTTTTGCAGACATCTTTTTCTTTATGAAACTTTTCAGAACACAAAATGCAACTTGTAAATAATTTTGGTTTGGCAAGGTCTCATATGCATTAACAGGTTACATACTGTTCTGATTAGACACGCTGAACATGCTACTCAATATGTAGACGTGTTTCAACTCACACTGACAGCTGATGTATAATTTACTATGCTGACTGCTCAAGGCATTTGTACTAGTTCAATTTTCGTATTTATTTATGCCAAAATTTTGTTGTAAACAAAGCAATTTAAATGATGTATCAGATGGCTACTGACAAAGAGTTTTTAAAAATCTGTTGACATGTACTTTAAAGGAAAAAACTCACATAAATATGTCAAAATTTTATGAAAATAAAGGAGGTCTTTTTAAAAGTAAAATAAAGTCATTCTACGATACGTTTTCGGTACCATTTTAGTTATCTACCAAACTGAAAGAAGTGTCAACAAGATAGTGAAAACATTTTCTTCAGAAAAATAATCTTTGTCCATTAAGAAAAAGTCCTTTCAAGAATGAAAAGCCGAATTTTTCAGTTTACAAGTCAGAGCTATGGTCTAAGTACCCGTTGCTCTTCCACGGACAAACTTCTAAATACCTAACCTGTGGACAGTCATTGTACAAGCAGGATAAAGTGCTATTTTACCTTAACAACCATCTGTAAATCACTCCATTAAGGGATACACTTGTTAAAAGCTTAATGGTCAGAGAAAAAAAATGCAAATTTTCAAAAGGAAAACAAAAATCCATATCTGGGTTTGTCTTTTAAATTGCATCCATACGCTGACTGGCCACACAGGAAGAGACTGAGCTTTTGCCTAGGCAATAACGCAAATATTTTCAGTGTAGGGAGATCCATGTTGATCCATATCTTATTGGCATTTTTATCTCTGATCAGGGATTACTACAATTTATAATTTAATATTGGGAGGGGATACCTGAAGAGATCTACTCCCCTCCCATGGTGAACTGTTTATATATATATATATATATATATATATATATATATATATATATATATAAAGAAGCACACACTTCAAAAATCACTACGACATATTTACATTGTCTTCCAAGTGGTTTTCATTGACCTCATGAAACTCATCCAGGATTTAAAATAGAAGATGTGAACAAGAGTTAAGCAAATAACTTTCTAAAATGTCACAGGAGAATGAAGGAGAAAGGAATTTTAAAAAATGATTAAAAGATGGAGAAATAATGAAAAAAGGCGAAAGAAATGCGAGACTGTTTTGGAGGGAATTGCAGGTTGTTTTTTTCTTACTCCAAATCATATTCAAAGTATTCTAATTATCATGACTACAATGAAATCTAAAATAAACTGTATCAAATCAATTGCATTTCTTATAATTCCCTAGTAACTAATAGAAAAAAATACATAATGTTTACCTAAAGGGTTACTGAGACAAGAAATGTAATGCTATTTTTTAAAGTTTGGAAATTGCTTATAATGGGTTTTTGCCCATGATATGTTCAACATCAGGATGCCAATAATTTGTCTGAATAAAAGTGCCTTGATAAACCTACAGAAACGTAGTCATCAACTACCCTGTATATGGAGATACGTAGAAAAAGGACCTCATAAAGATGCAATATACTATTCATTTCAAGAAAAAATAAAAATGTTCCTTCATTTCTAATTTATCTTGTAGAAAATGTCAGCTTCCTTATTTTAATGACAATTTATATTACTGTCTCTTTTTTCAAAATTATACTCTGAAATGCACAAGTTTGACTATGAATTAATGTCAACAAATTGTCTTGGAAAGAAAAAAAAGAAAAAGAAAAACTATCACATAGGACCATTTTTCATTGCTCTAATTTTGCTAATTTCATTGGTCTAATTGGGTGTTATTGATTGGGTCAATCCATCCTCATTAATTAGAAGATGCTGAATTAAATAAAAAAAAACTACCAGAAGCCACAAATATTAGTTCCTAAGTTAGAAACAGAAACATTAAGAAAACATACTTTAAGGAGCATAGTGTCCACTGATAGATAAAAAAAAAAAAAAAATACCTTCTTGCATTGAATGCTTATTCTAAGAATCCATCTTTCCTAAAGATAGTACTTCTTTTTACATTCCCTTAAAATGAGACAATGAATATTCTGTAAAACATAAGTTTTTCCATAAGAAAATAATATTAGCATGTTTTTCACCCTCAAAATATTTAGAATCTACATATCTCCATGGTGTATACACTCTGGATGCAATGCTACTAAGCTGCTATTTGTTTGTTTTTAAACAATTAGGACTTCTTCTCAACTACAAGAATAATACAGTCATTTAGGGGTCCTACAGTAGTCACTTAACCTCTTTGAACAAGTCTCTTCAACTGTAAAATGAAAAAAAAATGGTCTCTGAGACTCCTTTTGGAACTAAAATTCCACGAGTCTGTGATGTGTACGCTATCATCTCAGCCATTTGAACTGCCCAAACATCTCACCTGAATGTGCTATTATTGAAGCTCCTGTCACTAACACAAAGAGACCGGAACTTTGGAAAAATATCTATTCAATTTAGTCACTCCTGTAAAAAAAAAAATTCTAGTCAATCCCATTATTTGATTTCACTGATTTTTTTCATTAATTGATCAGTAATTCAGTTAAAATAGTTGAAGTGGTTACATGTGTAGATTTAATCAGCAAATACACTGATATGTCTGAATTGGTGTTGAAAGAAAAACATGTGCTTAACTGCTTAATCAATTACAATTGGAGGAGGAGGTATCAGGTAAATTCTTTGGGTAGCAGAGTAAAGTTTCAATGATGTAAATAATGCATTCTCTATTTTCTGCTCCCATTATAGTACAGTTTCTGATTCTCAAAACTGTTGTCTGACAGGTCTGTGTTCTCCTGGCCAGGTTGTGGTACATTTTGCAGCTTGTCAAATTTCCTCTCTTCCTTGTGCCCTTTTTCATTATACAGTATTGCTCTGTGCTTAGCCACTGTATCCATTCATGCAGACATACTCTACCTTCAGTATAACACTAAAATTGATTTGCTAGGTGCTCCTTTGCTTCTTCACATTTCACATCTTCCCATTGAATTTCTTGTGTCAAGAACACAGCTCTGTCTTTTTACTTCCATCCTCAAACCTGAACACTCTTTGGGTTTTCTGAATATTTTAATAGCTTTGTGACTGATGTCAGTGTGTTTTATTCTGCAGTACTTTGTTCAATGCAATTTTGTGTTACGTTTTGAGAGTATCCTACATTATTTTCATTTTAGATTCCATCTGTTTAAAAATTATTTAAATTTCCTGGTCTTTTCATGAGAGTTAATGGCAAAAGCCTTTTTTCTTTTTCTTTTTTTTTTTTGTAAAAAGCAGTTTCTAATTAGTATTTTCTTCAGAAAACACATATTAAAAACAGAAAACTCTATAATATACTATAGATTTGTCCAAAGTTAATAGTCTGTTTTCTGCACAAGGACTAGAACAGGAAATAACAAAACACTAAATAATCCTACACAAATTTTAAAAAGTGTGTGTGTGTGTGTGTGTGTGTGTGTGTGTATTTTACTGCAAAAGTGAAAGACATGAATGTAAAATGGTTCAGGCTTACAATTACATGATCTAAGTTGACACTGGATCTTAGATGTTCTCGGGAGAGTTCAAAGCCTGACCATTTAGTGCTCCTTGATAAAGCACATTTATTTTAGCATATTGTTTTAACTGGTCGAATTTTGAGACTTTTGGAAGTGTAGGTGAAAGTTCAAACTTCTTTACTAAAGTGTAGCCATTGTGTAATAAAATACCCAAGATGATTCATTCGGTCAACCTAATATCTACTTATCAAGGAGGAGAACAAGCTAAGGAGGTATTATATCTTTCTCTAGCATAACATGTTAAGTGCAGCATTCCAATCTAAAAGGTAGAATTGTTCCTTTGAGTAAAATAATTAATGAGCCCAACAAAAGGAAAGCTGTTACGAGAGAGACCTCTAGTGGAAAAAAATGTAAGTCCCTTGGAAAGAGGTTTTATTGTTCATGCTTCATCTGAAAAACGGAACTCACAAATGCTATTTAAGGCAGTGTCCACAAAGCAGAAAACTTAAATTCCTCTCGAATGCTTAGAACGTGCTGTTTGTCCAAGCAAATAACGCTTTTCAGAGTGGAGCCAACAAAGTGCTTGAGAGAGACGTAACTCCTTAGATAATAGATTTTGAAAAACAAGTTACAGATATTTAAGAAGAAAGACAAGGTTTGTAAAAGGGGGCAGCCAGAATTTGGAGACACTGCATTTTCTAGGCACTTGAGCCCTTTATTTGCTTATGGAAGCATTACTTAAATTGTAAGTAACTTTTTATGTCTGAAATTCTCAAAGCACTTTTCTGTGGAGGAGTTTGTGAGGCCAGGAATAGAAGGACTTTCCACTTTCCCACCAATCATAAATTTAATAATAAAACACATTAATATTAATTCAGAATTATTTATAAGGAAGATAGCAAAAAAAGTCCATGATACGCAGAATAGAGAGGCACCCACGTACAGGTTATTTCAAGAAAACCGTTGCTTCTGGATTATAGAGTATTTCATTTGACTAATACTCCTTAGAAGATTAGTCCTCTCTTGTTCTCCATACAATTGCATTTAATTCATCTTCTGATGTATAATCTAATGTTAACTGCTTATTAAAAATTTTCTGCCTTAAACAACATTAATGGTAAATAAGAAAATTAAAAAATGTTTTCTGACTAAAGATCTAGGCTAAATACCAGAGAAATCTGAGTCTACTCATTGTGTTTTTAGAATAGGTAGTAATAGAACTTCTAATTTAAACGACTGTAGTTCAGAGAGACACTGTGACCCAGAGCCACATAACTTATAAAAGTGTTCCAGGCATAAGGAAGAACGTGAAAGAAGTTAGTAAGCCAAACATACAGGGTTAACTCAGCACTGAAATATGGTCACAATTGTTAAGAAATACAGCTTTGGGAACCAGTTACAATAACAATTTCTGAAATTCTATTCTATAATAATGACAAGTGTTACATATACTTCCTTAAAAATTAATCACAATAGAGCTTTAGTGTTTATTATTGTTCAGCTTTATCATCCAAATTTAGGAAAAGAGTATTTTGTAAGGCTATTTTTATTTTCACTGTTGGTCCCTGGTTTTCTTATCCATTTTTAATTCTGCCTATTGTATTTGATAACACGTTCTTCAATTTCTCCTCAGGATTATGAAATTTTAGGGCCTATTTGCAGGGCAGGTTATTCACAGCCCTTATATTCCTAATACTAATATATCTCAGTTAATGCTGAAGAGGTTCTATCTTTTCACTCTTACCAAAGTCTGAGCATCCTATAAAATAGGACATCATTATTCTGAAAAAGTGTAGTTCATGAATCTCTTCAAATTTGGGCCAGTGGCTGGCAGCCACTTAAATGAGAATTGGTAATAGGGTGGTGGGAGGGTGGAGAAAGGAGTTAGAGGGTGTCACACAAACTTTATTTCCCTGACTTTGTTTCTCATTTACAATGGAGCTTTATTCAGAAAAAGTAAAACAGTTTTAAATTTTGGAGGCTTTGGAAAAGATTATTTTGTTTATATTTAAAAATAAATACAATGGCTAAAAGAATTTTTCCCATGAAAGCAAAGCATAAGGAAACATATTTGTCCACCCTCCTTTCTGATTATTTCTTCTTTAAAAGAAATTGAGTCACATTCCTAGGTCTCCATGTGTTCTTTAAGTGAAACTGCACATTTCTGTTTATAACTATCTCCCCTAACCGCATAGAACACTGACTCTGTCAGCATATGCCCCCCCGAATGGTTTCCTTGCACTCTTTCCCATCCTCGCCCTTTTTGCTCCACAAAAAGTTAATTTTTATAAGCACCTAGGGATGTGAGGGTGAAGGTAAAAACAAAGTCTTCAGAGTTTTCCAGAATTCTCAGTGGGGGAAGAAAAGTCACAGTTTGGTTTGGCCAAAGGACTGAAATGCAAATGGCTCCCCACTCACCACATTGTGCCATATTTGAGGGCCTCATTCACACACACACACACACACACACACACACACACGTGTGAAAAAAAGAACTCTGCAAGTAGAATTTCATTCTTATTTTAGGTGAGTTGCAGACATCTGTCTTAATTATTAATATTTATATGCTTACTGTTGACTTTCATGTTTCTCTTTTGAGAGCAAATCACTGGGGAAGAAAGAAAGAAGAAAGAGAATCAGAATGCTGCACCAAATATGTGAATTATTTTTACTTTCACTTTCCACTTTGGAGCTACTGTTTTTGCACATCCTCTTATGGTTTGCAACACATTAAGTCAAAATTTATAATTCCCCTATCCTTCAATGCCATCCTCACCCTTATTCCCATTCCGACAGCGATGAACCACCAATCGCTAGCACAAAGAAGCATTCCAATGAAAAACAAACAAAAACCATTGAAGTGGCACTCAAATGACCTGAGTTCTCATCTCTGCAATGCTGGATATTTGGCTCTGATCTGCCAGTAAATAGGTCATCTTAGTAGGTCCCCAGCTTTTCTGTGCTTTAGTTTCTCTGTCTGTAACATGAAGACACCAATATTTCCCCTATCCAAATTTTGATGTCAAGATAAAATACTTTGAATAAATACAAATGCAAAGTAACATCATGCATCTGAAAATGAAGACAGCAGCTGTGGGATACTGTTTTAAAAATTCCTCTGCCTAATAGATTTGATAGTTACACTTGAAACTCCTCTACCTTAGATTCTGTGTCTGTTGCTTTGGGATCTTACTGTAGTCACACAAATGACTAATGCTGAATTGTGAGTTAGACTAAGCAGAACTTTCAAATGACCTATTTGTGTTTTTTTCCCTTCAACAGTAATGTATCTGTGGCCAATGTTCATAACTTCCTGCAGGTAAGTGATTTTGTGTTCCAGATGCAATTACACCAAGAGGGGTTCAGATTTCTAACTCCCGACTGTTCTAGGCTTTTTATCCTCAAAGAATTTCAGAGTGAAGAAGGTCCTATGAGGTCATCTGGTCCATTCATACAACAGTAATTATTTAAGCAACTACTAAGTAAGCATAGCTTTCTCTGGTTTTCATCAAGAACATTTCTGGGAGGAGAACACTTCCTGAGATGTAAGTTTTTATAACCACATCTTAATCAATTTAAGATTTTTCACAATAGTTAAACATTAGACTCACTTTTCTTTTCTCCTGAGAAATCACAAAGATCAGTCGCTAAGGGGTTTATGGAAGGTCATTGTTTTGGCATCAACTGTATAGAAATAGGAAACTGAGGTTTTTCACCTATCCTCCCTAAAAGAAAATATGCATAATATGGACTTACTCTCCTTACTAAGATATGTTATTTAAAAAGCATCTTCTGACTCTAAAAACCCTCACTTTTTTGTTCATATTGCAAAATTCACAGGAATTTAAAAATAACATATATTAGTGTGAGCTTGAATTTGTGTCTGCGTAGTTATGCATATGTTTGCACACAGAAAAGAAGGAACAGAGAAATTACCAGACAGATGATTAATATAACACTGCTGAAGTTGTGCAGGTGTAATGTCAAATTGTGTTATAACATATTGCCATATATTCATCCCCTCTCCTAGATTATGAGTCTTCTAAGAGCAAAGGTCATATTCTCTATAGCTCTAGTTTCCTGAATTTATTCATTCACGCATTCATTCAGCATTTATTGAACATTTGCTTTGTCCCAGATGTAGTGTTAAGTGCAGGAATTTTTGTACAAAAATGATTACAACGTGATCCTAGACTTAAGAGAGCTCATGGTCTAATGGAAATAAAATAATATTCTATAATTTTGGCAACTATAGAGTTTGAAAAGCACATTTACTTCTATGATATCCTTTGAACTTTAACAACTGTGTGAGATTGGTATAATTATCCCCATTCTTACAAATGAGGAAAGTGAGTTTCACAGAGGTTAATTATGTTGCTTCAGGTCACTCAGCTAATCAATGGCAGACCATGGGCTCCAGCCTTCTTACTCCAAATTCTGTGGGTGCATAATCAACACTACTACGAATCCAACAATACAATGTAAGATCTCTTTTAGTAAAAGCATCTTACATTGTATTGTTGGATTATTAGTTGCCTTACCGCTTTTTCTTCTGATCAAATGAAAATATTTATAAGACATCTCCCTAAACATCTGTGTTAAATCAATGCCATCAGTAAATTACAGGGAATCAAAAGTGAAACTCCTGATCTAACCAGATGAATTGTGAACATAGAGTCTTTCAAAATAAATCAAAATATTCACATACCCTCAAAAATGTAGCACCACAAATCTGATTCAGTCCATTTCAACAGCCAGAGAAACTGCTTTTGTGCATACAGCATTGCATGCAATAGAAGGATACATTAGTACTTGCCCTCATGGTTCCAGTTCAAAGAATTACTGTGCCAGAAGTTGTTTCCTCTGTTAAGGGTCCAAGAAAATCTGATTCTTGTTAGTATCACTTCCTATACATAGAGAAGGTTGGAGAATGCTGCTTTGATTCAATCCAGTCTACACATCGCACTGTGCCTGCCAGGCTGAGTTTGTATTAAAAAGAGGAAAAAAGAATAACATATTACTCAAAAAGCTTTTGTGTTGCTATCAGAGGTGGGGTGGTGTTGGGGGTAGGGTGACGATGGGATCTTGTGTGTACTGAAGAAATATTATAAAGAATTATTTAATACAATCAGACTACCTGATGAGCATGTTAATTAGAGAAAACAATAGGTCAAACCAGATAAAAATTGTCTGAGGAATTATCAATTAAGGAATCATTTAAACAAAGTGTTAAATTTTAAAAAGTCAACCTGACTGATCTTGTTTGGTAGAACATGTAGAAAGTTCTGTGAATCTCATCTTGACTTTGGGTCTATTTTATTCTCAGGCATAGCTACACTATAGGCAAGGGCATCTGTGACCCATATTTGAATCATAAGCTTCCCTTCTGCCTATTTCTTTTACATTTTCCCCAAGAAAGGTTTAGGATAAAATCATGTTTAAGTTGACTGAAAATAATATGACATGGGGATGTTTTAGTATCCCAAGTTGAAGACCAGCAAGCTGGAGATCACAGATCAAGCATAATTCTGCTGCTATGAATGATGTTTATTAGTGTACTCATTCGTTAATTTATCCATTCTAAAAATTTTTATTCAACATTTTTCCTGGGGTTATAACAAAGATGAAGCATAGTTTTTTTTCCTGTAGAAATCCACAGCTTAGTGAGGTAAGAAAGACAAAAGAAATTATCTCTTTTAGTAAAAGCATATCAGCTAATATTAAAGATGAGAGTCAAAATGAAGATAACAGAGGTCAAGTATCTGATGAGGGTATAATGGAGAGATGATTATCATGTCCTAAAAGGGAGAAGCAATACATGGCTCATCTTTATTATATACAGTGCCTAGAAGAGTTTCTGGTACATGGAAGACAATGAGTGCTGAGTGAATGAATGAATGAGTGAATCAATCAATCAAACATTGTAGGTGAAATTCTCAAAGAATCTAGAAAAGGCCAATTTTCCTGGCTTCTGTGAACAAACAATTGTTACGCTAATGATGAATGAATAAACACTACAGACCTGATGTTCAAAATGTCTAGAAAAGGCCAGTAGCTTGCATATTGCAATCCTACACTTCATTGCTTTTCTTACCAAACCACCTACTCATTTCATAAGATGAACTGAGTGAGAGAAAAGAATAAGTCGACCATGTGACAGGGAAGGTATGCCTTGGCTTACACAGGGGCTTAACCTGTCCAGTACAATCCACCTAGTCTCAATATAGTATTTTGGTTTTATAGGGCTCCTAGTGAGTGCTGAGGTTTTTTACCCACATACTGAAAACATCATCTGTTTTAGTGTTCCGCATGTGACATCACTCTGACATACTGTAAACATGATAGTGCATTTTATGGCAGTGGAAAAATAAGCAAGAATAGGAAATATCTTTCCTCCATGCTTTGGTCAAATATATTTTATGGTTACCTAAACTTAGCAGACATGCGGTTTTCAGAGATGTGTATAAAGGAACTTTCTACTTTGAATAAATTTGTTCTGATGAATGTAACTATTCACAGAAAACCTTAGACATTCCTTGAAAATGTATTGTTTCCTGTTTCAAAGATGTATTATATACTTTACCAAAAAAGTCTTTATTATAATTTTAGTTCTAGGTCACTAATATTGATAAACTTATGTCTCACTTTCAAGTTCTCAGAATGCAAATAAAGTACTTCAATCTGAATGTTTCTATTGATTCTAAGGGTTCTTTCCACCCAAATCTAGCAGTTACAGCCATGAGCACAGTCTCATATTTATTGACCAACCATCAAGAAGAGAAGAAATGAAAATAAGATGAAAGGAATTAAACTCAAGCAGAAGATACATAAGGAAAAGAGGGAAAGGTAGTAAACAGAACTAAAATAAGGAAATTGGATCAGTTTTAAGCTTCCTCTTTAGCATAATGGGTCTCGAAGCTCTTGGTACGATCCTGTTGGTTTCAGAGGCAGGCCAGATACCTGAGGCTTGAAGTGCCACAGGGCAGGTAGGTTACCATGTAGGTTATTCAAAATTAGATTTAAAAAGTAGTATTTAATAATTTCTTATGTATTACTCAATAGCTCAAGCTGCAGCATTCTAGTGTTGCTTCAAATTATTTCCTGACTTCTAATTTTCCTGAAAATATCCTTTTTATATGTACTTCTTAAACACGTAGCCCCAACTTATCCTGTAAACGTAAGTCATCTCTGCAATGACGATTAAGTAGAAAAATTGTTTTTCATTAGGTTTTAATTTGTGATTCATCTTAGATATGCTAACAGAAGATATTTGATTGACTTGTTTTTAAAAGATAAGAAAAAAGCATGTATAAGTTCAATTAGTCTAGTAATCCTTAAGATTCAAAAAATGAGGTTCAAGGTTCACATGTTTACGTTTTGTAAAAATACCATGAGAGAAAAAAGTATCCTATTGCCTGCGGGGTGGGGGGGTGGGGAAAGCATAACTGGTTTGCTATCTTTCATCTACCTGACCCAAACAGAGAAATTATGTTCCATTATCTTCATAAAGTAAATTGCTACTTGTAATATTATAAGCATAAGTTTTCCTTTTTTCACTCTATCATTTACTAAGGATGTTTAAAATAATCTTGAGTTACTTCGGCAGCTATTTATCAATGCATTTTATGCCTTTTGTTAGCTATAATCTTAGTCATTTTAGTACATGAAGCCCTAATCTTCAAGTCTGTCAGTCCCATTTTGCATTACAAATCATTTGTAGTTTTATAACTGTCATTTCCAAGGACATCTGGAAAAGATGGATTTATGAAAGGTTACCATGCGTTCTAAGAAGGCCAAGAATTAGCATGACTTTGTAAAGGTTCTTATAAATTGAGCAGCAGCCATCACTGGCAATAAGGTGTTTTCTGCTCTTGTCAAGTATCTTTATTTAAATATTAAGGGAAAGATATGACCTTTGGCCTTGGAGATCACTGTGACATGGCAATGGTTCAATCTATTAGCTGTCAATGGAGTGCTATGGTCTGACTCTCTCAAGGCTCCTATTTGTGGACAGTGTTATAATAACCCTTCCATTAGGCATCCCCAAGGCAAATAACCTCAGCTTTAACAGAGTCAGTTTAAAACTCCTTAGAGTAACGTTTAGAGACTATCTGGTTTGTGTCAGTTTAAGATCAACTGCTCTCTGCACAGGTTCAATTCTGTAAATTTTAAGTAGCCATAGTTATTTAAGAATTATTTCCTATATGCCTGCAGGTAAATATTAGACACATAGAATGTAGAAATAACCCTATCTACTTCTTTGATTTTTTTAACAGTCTTTTTAGGGATTAATTCAATCCAAATGGGCTTGAGATTCTATTTTTTGACATGACTTTTTCTAATCTATGTATATATCTTTTGTTGATAGAAATTGTGCACGGTTGCTGCAGTGATGTGGTATGAACAGGAGTTAGAGATATCAAATCCCCTCACCGTACACATAAATTATCATAAATGGAATAGACAAGATAATATTCATTAGGAAGCAGGCACACCTCTCTATGTATATACTGAAGTAAGTGATGGTTACAAGACCAAAAATTTTTGGTTTTCTCTGTCTCTTCCCCCTGATTTTGTCTGCCTCCTACACTCTTTTACCCCAGGTAAGTCATCTGGTTATGCTCAGATGAAATGTTCACATTTGAATTACAAATGATTGCTCTTATCTCTAACTACTTAAGTTCATTATTAGACTCAGACTTTGGGGGGAAAATCTGGGGTAAAAAGACATCTTTATGCAGTGAAAAATCAAGGTCAAACTATCCTAAAATGCTTTGAAAAACTCAATTGTCATTGTAAGTCTAAAACATAACAATAAAGATGATAGTAATACTTTGAATATTTGGTCATGAAATGATTTTACTGTTTCCTCTAAATTCAACTTTTGTGTTTGGATGTCTGACTTTCTTCTTGTTAGAACATAAAATCCAGATTAAATATGAACAAGTTTATTGGTGACTATAGATAGCTTCTCAAATGCAAGTTTCATTGCTTTACATTCTTCGTTAAATACCAACAGACAAATTCATTTAATTTGGGAACTTTATTTTTAAAACTAATGGAAGGTCAACAAATATTTATAGAGTGCTTACAATGTATACATGGCATTGAGTTAAATACAAACATCTATAAATATTCTTTCCATGCATACAGTAAATATCCAACCAATTTTTAAAATTAAAGACTAATTTGTAAGAAAACAAAGTATGTGTTTAGTACTTGACTTTACTTATTGATGCCAAATACATTAAAGTGTAAATAATTATTGATTGTATTTTTTGTCCTGCATCAGGTTAACCGCTATAAGGGGGAAAAAAGTAAAATGATATCATGTGCTAAAATCCCAGTGCTCATAAACAACACTTAGCCTTTGATTTACAGTGAAATCACAATTCTCCATTTCTCCTTCCCTCTGTCTCTGACATTGCATGTGAGAGTATAGGGCAATACATGCCCTACAACATAATATAGGATGTAATTTCAAGAGTTCTATTGATGCTATAAATCACAAGTAGTTCTGCTGAAGCAGTTTATGAATGGCAGTAAAACACTAAGACTGGATTATACCATTAGAATTATATACCACATGCACGTATTGTTATTTGTAATTGGGGATAAAGTATTAGAAAACACGTATATGGAAGTGTCATTTTTCTTGATATTTATAAGCTTCTTTTACTCTTATGCAAGAAGATGTGTTTTGGGATAAAATAAGAAATCCAGGGTTGTAGAATACCTGTCATTCTGGAAAAAGGATTTGTGTCCTCTGAGAGTAAACCATAATAGTTAGAGCATATTCTGGCAGTTCATACATTACCCAATTGTTAGAACCACAAAATACTATCTGCATATGGCTACTAGCATATGGGTTATTAATAAAGCTTATTAGTACAAAATTAAAGAGAAATAACACCACAATTACTATGTGATATGATGCTCTAAAAATAAACCGAAGAGTGTAAAAGGTCAATCAACCTGTTAATGCTCTCTAAAAATATTACAATAATGAAGTTATTTTTCCATTGAACTGACTGGTTTTTGTAGATACATAGCCATTCTGAAGCTCTGAAATAATGTGGACTTAAATATTTCTTTTCTGGTGGGATAAAATGATAATGGCAATTCTTCAACTATTCTGGGCACATATTTGATGATGGAGAGGAATTCCAGTCTTCTGTCTTTTTTAGCTGCATCCTTCTGTTATTATGAGTAAATTGTCTTAGTGGATGTATCTATGTAACCAAACCAGATGGCCCGATTTGATGCCAACACAGTTCTTTCATCTATTATTTTAAATGTTATTTTTTCTCAAAGAAACTAAAATAAAATAACATATAGTGGGATAACACAAGTAATTTCAGAATATTCTAAGTGGGACTTTGGGTTCTTCAGATTAATTTCCCTAAATGAGGTCAATCCTCATCAAATTCTAAAATAGGTTAAGACTTGAGCACCTCCTACCTTTCTGTCTCAGGCAATGAGCAGCAATAGCCATAAACATCAGGGCTTACCCCTAGTTTCCCATGAATAAAATCAGGCATTCTAGAATTATTTATCTGGATCATCACCTGTCAGAGTCGTGTCCTTTCATTTTAGGCTTTTTGCTATTATATTTCCCTTTCCACAGAAACAAATTCATTCTAATCTCATACTTTCAAAAGAAAATAGAATAATTTACTAATAAGCTATCTGCATTTATTTACAAAGGTAGTGATTACATTTGAAATACCATTAGAATTATGTACCGCATGCAGGTATTGTGGTATAAAATAATAAATATAGATATAAAATAATACACAGATTATTTTTAAAGTCCTTTTTCTGGGAATAACTCTAGAACTGATTTATTTAAATATTAAAATGGGTAGAAATAATGTGCTATAACAGTTTAGACATGAGAAAGATGACTTCCAGCTAGAGGTTCTCTAGATTCTAAGATGAGGTAAAATTAGCATGCAGAGATAAAAAGGATGGCCATCCTGGAGGAGCTTAGTCAAGGCACAAGAACAGGAAAGTGAGAAATTCTGGGTACATAAAAGGGAGGAGTATGAGATGTCCATCACTGCAGAAATGTTGGGAAATGCAGTAGCATGCATAGAAGAAAATAATTTTGTATTACAGTCTTGCAGCCAAAAGTACTCAATATTAGCATTATTATATCATTCAGTTACAATTTTAAAATAAATAATATTTTGCACATATGATTATATGTACATATATGTTATATACATATATGTATATGTGAATATATGTATTTACAATACACATTTATAATATAATACACATAATTTTAAATATATAACACACTTAGTTTTAAAATAATTAATATTTTTTAAACTGTATCCTTTTTCAAAATAAGAATGATTAATCATTCAACTCTATAGGAAATTTATGTTGTTTCTCATATTTTGCTACTGTTGGAATAGAGGTTAGAATAACCATACTTTCAAATCTTTGTACCTGGAACTGTTTCCTCAAGAAATATTAAGATAAATAAAATGAGAGTCAAATGTATTAAGTATTCAAAGTTTTCTGATATACAATGCCATGTGGTTTGAGTATATACAATTTACACTTCCTAAGTAGTGATAAAAGTGCCATCTTAATACCTATATTCATCTTTCATATATCTTTAAATTTGAGATTTCAACAAGCATAATATATTGTTTAACCTTAATAATGATATTTTTCTCTTTTCTGCTCTTAGAAGGGCATTCATTTTGCTTGTGAGAATGTTAGAATTGCTACCCCAGAAATAGAAAGAGGAAGAAAAGTTTTTATTTAGTTTTCAAATCCAAAATAGTATTTTTTGCAGAAGTAAAAATATTTGGAAAGTTAAGCTTTGTTGAGAGAGAAAGGATCTTTTTCAAAACACTTAAAATATGAAGGGTCAAGTCTAAAGATCAAAGACCATAGTGCAGAGAGAAAGCTTTTCTTTGTATTCATGGGGTTCACTGTGGTTCTGTGAGTTGATATCTTTCATACAATTTAGAAAAATCTTGGCCTTTATTTCTTCAAATATTATCTTCCATCAGATTTTGAAAAAACTTGGCCTTCATTTTTTTCAAATATTGTTTTGGTTTCATGATCTTTTCCTCTCCATCTGTGATTTCAATTACACATATATTGGGCCTTTTTAGTGTGTCACGTGCATCTCGAGCATTTTTTTCCCTAGGTGTCTTCAACTATTTTTTCCCTATGACTTCAGTTTTAATATTGTTCTACTGGCATGTTCTTAGGCTTGCTAATCCTATATTCTGCTGTAGAGGTTAAGCAATTTGACCCATTCAACATGTTTTTAAAATTAGATGTTGCATTTTGCAGTTCTATAAAACTCATTTAATCCTTATTTACAAGTTCTAATTCTTCACTGAAGTTTTTTTAATTCATTTTGGTTTTATTTTTCTCTATTTTCTTTGAAATAGGAATCTCAGTTACTTTGAAGTCTTTTTCCACTAAATCTAACATTAGGGTTATTCCTGAATTTGCTCTTACTGACTTTATAAAGAATTTCTTGGTTGCCAGCAACATTGTTTTTCGCCCCTTTACATATTTGGTGATATGGGAATATATTTCAAATTTATGAAAAATATATTAGAAAAAATCTGGATTATATTATTTTCCTCTGAAGAGTATGAAATTTTCTTTTGCAAAATGTTAAATTTTTGGAGGGGAAATTGCAGCTGTCAAATGTTGCTTTTAGGATTTCTAAAAGTGAATATGATTCAGCTTTACCGTTACTCCTACGACAGAACCATCATAACTCTTAGGGCATACTTCTTCCTCCTAGGGCTTAGACTTTCTCAACTACAATCCTAAGATATTTACTAAGAACTCTCCACTTTATCTGGACTTGCACTTTAATTTATTTATAATACTCTCTGCTTCTGAAATTTATGCTCAGTTCTCTGGCCTCCTAGCAAATGTGTTATGCTATGCTTCCCAGAGACTTGCTCTGTGCATGTACAGCTTAGGCATCAGCTAAGGGCCTGAGAGGGATTTTATGCAGATTTTGTAAGTATCTTTATCTGCAGTATGTAAGTATCTTTATCTGGTACTATGCTCTCCAAATCCTGGTTGTCAGTCAGTTCCAAATCCCAATCAATGTTTCCGCTTGGCCTCTATTTCCCTAATTTCTTAATGAAGGACTCACTTTTTGGACTTTCTTCTCAAAAATTGTAACCGTATCTTGGAAGCTTATCAATGCTCCAAAGCATTGTTTCATTTAATTAATTTTTTTTTATTATTTACAGTGGGAAGCCAAGTCTAATCTCAGCTGCCGTATCATGTCCAGGACCAGGTATCATGAAATAAAATTTGAACAGACAGAATGTTCAAACTTTAAAAGTAGATTAATCATTGGTAGATCTGACTGCGTATGGTTCTAACAGGTGGAGGCTCATGGTAAAGAAAAAAGGTTTTTGTGTTTGTTGTTGTGTTTGTCTGTTTTTTAAAATAGTGCAAGATTGCAGTATGTTGCCTAATCTGGTCTGAAACTCCTGGGCTCAAATGATCCTCCGTCCTTGGCATCTCAAAGTGTTGGGATTACAGGTATCAGAGCCAATGCACTCAGCAGAAAAAGCATTTATAAAAAATGAAAATAAAATTTTCTCTGCATATATAGGAAAATGCAAATTATTTTTCAACCATGCCACACTTTAAAAAATTATTTTTAAGACTTATTGTTTTTAACACATGTATTTCTTTTTTGAGGGCTATATGTTAATGTTCTTTCTTGTATGTGCCTTTAAAAAGCAAGTTACAGGCTTCTGTAGTTGAAATACAAGAAACTGATTTATGCACCCACTTGAAGTATTAATCATATATTTTAAGATACAGATAGAACATATGAAAAAGAAACAACTGGAAAGAGACTGGACATCAGGAAGTAAAAGTGGTCCATGCGAGATAGAATAAAAATGAAGTGAGCCTCGTAACTGCCCCAGCTCACTGCCTTGAGACGGTTTCAGCGCCATAGTACAAGGAGGGTAACCTAAGTGGAATTCAAGAGACTTCTCGAATTAAGGAGACAGAGCTAAGAATCTGGAGAGACAAAAGCAGGTCAAGTTTACAAAAATAGTACTAAAGAGGAAAGAACTGGACAAAGAGAGAAATTCAGAGATCTCATAGGGCCTCTCTTGAGTATTCAGCAGAGTATTGATTAATGCATGTGCTTCAACTATCCAAGTTGAGGGAAGTACTACTGAAAGGATCAGATTAAAAAAAAATCCGTGGAACAGACGCAAGACTGGGAATAGTGCCTATTCCACTAGCCAAACTGAAAAACAAACAAAATTTCATTCTTCACAGGCTTTGTGTATAGTACTTAGAAAGGTTTGCCTCAATAGTGGAAAACAATTGAGCACTGCCCCAGATTCCAAAAAATTGTAAAGCAAGTCCCAAAAGGATCAAACTATTTCCAAGTAAACTAACTCCATTCCAGAACAAAACACCCATGCAAGTGAGCTAAGAAATGGCTTTCCAAATTGAACCTTGAGATGACTGCAAACTTGTAGAGATTCAGTCAAAAGATAGCTTTAAGTCATGTTTGGATTTCTGGCCAACAGAAACTGTGGTATAATAAATGACATTTTAAGTCAAGAAATGTTGGTGTAATATTTAACCCAGAAGGAAACTTCCTTAACCTATTAAAGGGTATCTATGAAAGACCTACAGCAAACATATTTAATGGTGGAAGACAATATTTGTTCCCTAAAGATCAGGAATAGAAAGGATGTCTGCTCTCACTACTTTTGTTCAACTTGTACTGTAAGTTCTGGCCAAAAAGCTAGCCAGAAAAGGAAGAGAAATAAAAGGCTTCCACATTTTAGGGGAATAATTAAAGCTATCTTTATTCATCAACAACATGATCATGTATGTAGAATATCTGACAAACTATTAGGACTAGTGAGTGAGATTAGCAAAGTTGCATATCTCAAAATAAATTTATAAAAAATTATTACATTTCTATATTTTGGAAACAAAAAATGAGAAGTTGAAATAAAAATACCATTCACATTAGCATCAAATATGAAATATTCAGGGATAAATATGACAAAAAAATTATACACCAAAAAGTACAGGACTGAGGGAGACTGAAGAGAAACTAAATAAAAGAGACCTACTTTCATGGGTTGGCAGGCTCAATATTGTTAAGTTGCAACTTCTGAAATTATTTATGTATTCAAAACAATTCCAACTAAAATTCCAGTTGTCTATTTGCAAAAATTGATATTGATGTGATTCTAAAATTGATTCTAAAATTGATATTGATGTAGAAATGTAAAGTACCTTAAAAAAAGAAAAAAGTTTTAGAACTTAAACTATGTGCTTTCAAGGCTTGTTAATAAAATACAGAAATCAAGACAGTCTTGCATTGACATAAGTTAATTAAAGAGTTGAATAGACTAGAATAGAGGGCCTGGACATATACTCACAAATATATAGACAATTGATTTTCAACAAAGGTACAAAGATAATTCAGTACAATTTTACTGATAATTACCATTTACTAATTTTTATTTGTTTATTGCCTATCTTCCTTATTTAAATGTAAGCTAATGGAGGGCAAGATCTTGGTCTTATTAACTACCATATCCCTGTGTCTATAGTAATGTCTAACACCGAATTCAAATACCACCTTTTGTGGCAAAAAGTGCAAATAACTTAGAGCTAGAAGCAGTTCTGGGTTATGCAATATAGTGCAATCTTATTAATCTTATGCACTTTAACTTTTTTGTAATAAGGAAGTTGTTTAGTGGATGCATAGATGGATGAATAGATAGGCAGGCAGAAAGAAATGCTGCAATGCATTATTAGAAACTACAGAAACAACGTGCCTCTGAGAATCTCACTTAAAAAATAAATAAACGTGTGATAAGAAATGGCAATAGAAAGAAGAATCTCTCCTCCTCCTCCTCCTCCTTCTCTTTTTTGACATGGGTTCTTGCTCTGTCACTCAGGCTGGAGTGCAGTGGTACATTCATGGTTCACTGTAGCCTCCACTTCCTGAGCTCAAGTGAGCCTCCTACCTCAGCATCCCAAGTAGCTGAGACCACAGGCGTGTGCCACCACACCCAGCTAATTTTTTGAATAGTTGTAGAAACAAAGTCTCACAATGTTGCCAAGGCTGGTCTTGAACTCCTAGACTCTGACAATCCTCCCACCTTGGCCTCCGAAATCACCGAGATTATAGGTGTTAGCTACCACACCTGTCCCAGAACCTCATTTTTTATGGTAATTATAATAGCTAATATTTATGGGGTACTAAATGTATGCAGGAGATTATGCTAAATTCTTTATGCACCTTCTCCCATTTACTAATCCTCAGCAAAAATTTACTATGCTGGTTATTAAACTTGTTCCCATTTTACACATGACGAGACTGATGCACAGAGATGAAATAAATCCTCACAGTCATATGCCCCTTAAACTGTAGAGAAAGGACTTGAACTAAGTTTGCCTTACAACAAAGACTGTAGGACTCTCAAATATTACATACTGCCTGAGAATGACATCTGACAGTCTTCAAGAAATTCATCCCAGGAAATGCTTTGCATTTTCTTACTTGTTAAGTGAATGTACTCTGTCTGAAAAAAAAAATGTTGAAAGTGAGCAAAGTTACTCAGAAAAGTTGCTGAAAACAATAATATCTAGAGTGGAGTAATACAAGTTGAAAACCAAAAAGTCATTCAAAACCACTTTTCTCATTCCTCACTTCAGTAATTAAAGAAACCAGATAAGGTATTTTCATTGAATTTGTTTATCTTTGTCTTCACTTTTTCATCCTTTTCCTCCTGCTGCCACTCCCCTATTCGCTCATATTCCTCCTTTTTTTCCCTTCTTTCCCCTCCTCTTAACTCCCTTTCATTCTTGGCTCCTCTAAACATCCTTTTCTTTTTTGCCTTTTCCAAGACCATACGCATTCCCCTGGTCTTCAGTACCAACTCTACTATGAGCAGTCTCCATCTGTTATAGACTAAATGTTTGTGTGCCTCCAAAATTCACATGCTGAAGCCCTATCCCCCAGGGTGATGGTATTAGGAGATAGTGCCTTTGGGAGATGATTAAGGCAAGAGAGCAGAGCCTTCCTTAATGGAATTGGTGCTTTTGTGAAAGAGGCCATAGAAAACTTGTTTGCCCTTTCTGCCAACTGAGGATGATGAAAAGATGGTGGCCTCTGGACCAGGAAGTGGGCCCACACCAGACACTAAATTTTCTGGCACCTCGATCTTGGATATCTCAGCCTCCAGAACTGTGAGAAATAAATTTCTGTTTTGTTAAACCATCCAGTCATGGTATTTTTGTTATAGCAGCCATAACAGCATCTCCTTCATGTTCTCTCCAGTGGTCTACAAAGTCTACCACGATTCCACTGCACCCTCAAATAAGCTAGGCATATGACCCCCATCACTCTATATTCAGTGCTTTAAAGCCCCAGTCTATATAGGCCTTGTGATTTTCCTCATGTTTAGGCTGTAAAATCCTGAACTAATTATTTACTATGCACCTCTATCTGCCATCAAACTTAAGTCATATTCATTCAGGAAACCTGCATTGAAGAAATAATTGCACTGTAAGCCCTATATCAGCTGTTTCTAGAGTGAGGCAGAGCTCCTAAAATCTGCATAATAGCACATTCAGCTGAAACCCGGATACCTGGGATTTTAGTCCTAGATCTAGTTTTGCGATGGTGACAAGTAACATAACTACTTCCCTCTCAGCTGAGTGTTGGGCATCAAGAGAATGATAAGGTCACATATTCTTATCACAGCAGGAATTATTCTCTGCTTTTAAGGTTCTATGTGATTAGATTAGGCTCTCCTGGATAATGCAGGATAACTTCTCATTTCATTTAAACACATCTGCAAAGTCTCCTTTGCAATGTAAGGTAACATATTTACATGTTCCAGGGATTAGAATGTGGCCATATTTGGGGGAACATTATTCCACCACAAGGCTGTTAAAGCTAATGTTTGTATTAGGGCGGAAATCTAGTTATTTCTAAGAATCTCCCCAAAATATAAATGCAAATACCGCCTGTCTGTTTTATTTATTTATTTTTTCTGCTTTTGCTGTCTTCAAAAAAGAAACTTACAACTGTTGCTGGCCAAACAGACTTGAAAGTCAACATTGCAGAAAATACTATGGGTGAATGAAGAGAACGAAACAGGAGATTAGAAAAATAAACCATCATATTGAATGGGCAGAAACTGGAAGCATTCCCTTTGAAAACTGGCGCAAGACAGGGATGCCCTCTCTCACCACTCCTATTCAACATAGTGTTTATTCATTTCCCATTCCACAGATTTTTAGTTAGTGAGACTAAGATATGTTTTAGGCCGGGCGCGGTGGCTCACGTCTGTAATCCCAGCGCTTTGGGAGGCGAGGCGGGCGGATCACAAGGTCAGGAGATAGAGATCATCCTGGCTAACACGGTGAAACCCTGTCTCTACAAAAAAAAAAAAAATACAAAAAATTAGTCGGGCGTGGCGGCGTGCGCCTGTAGTCCCAGCTACTCGGGAGACTGAGGCAGGAGAATGGCTTGAACCTGGGAGGTGGAGCTTGCAGTGAGCCAAGATCGCGGCACTGCACTCCAGCCTGGGCGACAGAGCGAGACTCCATCTCAAAAAAAAAAAAAAAGAAAAAGAAAAAAAGATATGTTTTAACGTCTGGTAGCCCTTGACTTTTCTCATTACACTTCTTGTTCAGCTATTTCTTTTATTTCTTATTTGCTTATTTTTCTTTATAAAGTTTTATGGCAACTTGTCTTCTTTACAAACACCTATTGGCATTTCTATTTATACCCATAAAATGTATGAATTTACATAGGGAGAACTGATACCTTTGTCTTCCTATCCAATAATATAGTATAATTTTCTACTTATGTAGTTTCTTTTCATACTGGGTTTCTTAAATGATATACGTGGGCTATTAAAGAGGCAAAGTGTTATTGAGTACTACTGGGCATTCATAGACAGTGTGGGAGAGGTACTTAAAAGAGCAAACTGCTAGCTGTAAGCATATGGTTTACTACATGCTTAAAACTAACAAGAAAAAACAACAACAACAACAACAAAAAACCCTTATCCCGGACAGGGACAGTAAACTAGCTGGGAAGGGTAGCAGTAAACTAGCTTGGTTCACTGATGTAGTGAACCACACACACTTAGACACACACTGAAATATACACTCTCTTACTCTGCCTAGGAGAAGTGACACAAAGGTCCTCTGACAAAGTGCCCCTTTCCTGAGTTTTCCTTAGTACACAAAACAACCTGGGTTTTGTGTCCTAAGAGCCTTTTTAAAGTAATAAATCAAATCTTCTGAAACCCCAGGGTATTAAAACCATTGATGAGCCCCCTGAATGAATAATTGTGAACTCATTGGATGCTTGTGCTTAAAGGACCTCTCCCCCTTCTCTCTCTCTCACCTCCCCTCTGTACCAAGCTAGCTCTTGCTCTGCCTTGAGGTACCCGTTTCCCTGAGACTGGTTTAGATGCACCAATGTTTGCTTCCATAATACCCTTAGCTCTGCTACCATCATATTTACTAAACCTTATTGGAAGATTTCAGTGAGTTTTGTTTTTTATGTTCTCTTCAGCAACAACCACTGTTCCTTGGGAGATGCTCATTAAAGGAACAGTAAGTGAATCAATGAATGATTCTAGAATAGGAATATTCTCTATATCAAGTTTTGCAAAAGTTAGTGTTATTTTCATTTCTCAAAGTTATAAGCCCAAAGAACACAAAAATTCCTATCTCACTGTAATAGAGATAATTGCAAAGAAAGATTGAAAGGTAAACATTTCAATGAATGGTGAGTGAGCCTTGAGTGAGCACCAGCCTTGAGTGAGCACCATTTCATTATCTGATTGAAGAATTTGGCACTCGCATACTTTCCTTACCTAAAATTACCCATCACTTAATTATTTATTAAGAAAATAGCATGTTACGCATGTTAAGTGATGTAGAATAAAAGAAAGCTAAGGTATATGTTTTGCCTCCAGTGCCCATCCATCTAGAGAGAAAGGTAATGTATGTATTGACAATACAAAGATAGAATTTAAGTACCAGCTGACTGAGATTGCCAGAAAAGACAATGGTGATGTTAACTGTTGACTGGGGTGGTGAGGGAAAGCCTTCAAAGTAGGAAAATGTTGAGTAGCCTTGTTAGATTAAAGAACAGAAGGCCAGATGAATATGGGAGTTGCCATGACTGACTTTCTTTATTGATCTGGGGACCTGTGTGGAAAAAGTAATAAATCTACATCTCAATTCTACTTTTTATATTTACCAATGAATAAATAGAAATTTAATGCTAGAATAAATAATGCCTCAGATATCTCCTATTTCCTGTCCTTAGGAATATCACAATGGATTTTACACAACTACCTACTGCTTCTAACATTAAAAGTGATTGCAAAGTCTTGAAGAACTTACAGGCCTGCTTGTTCCATATAAATATATGAAATAACTATTTCTTAAGAGATAACCAGGTAACTCAAGCAATATTTTTTCTCTACACATACGCACAACATCACTCTTCACTTGTGTAAGCAAATAAATTATAATCTCGACTATAGTATTGTTTTTCAGCAATGTAATTTTTTCTGAATATAGCTTTTATTCTATTATAATGCTTGAATGACTCACATGCAGTGTTTCCAATCCACTTTTCCTGGCTTGTGAAACTTTTTAACAAAATGTTAGCATTTGCAAGCACCAGATGTTTTGACATAAGGAGAAGCAATATGTAAATTTTAATCCATGCTAGGAACAATAGCCTGTAGGCACCTTTTTCTTATTACGTGAATCATATACTTAACCACAATGTGGTCGAGCCTATCAAAATCATCACCATCTCAAATGTAATACTTTTGTCTTATGGTTGCCAATTAATGAAACTGATACATATTTAACATGATAGGCATCCATTACTTAACCAATAAGCCTTATTGTGTTTTACTACTTCATTACCACATAGCTAGAACTCTGCAGGTGACAGTAACAACATTTTAGGGGGTTTTAATCTTCCTTTTGGTGGTCAATAAAATCAATGCTTGTATTAGATCTTAATGTTTTATAACTGCAAATATTATTTTACTAAAAATATTAAAACTTATTACAACTTTTTTCATCTTTTCTACCTTTTAACTCAACTCATGGTAATGGGTATGATGTATGATGTGTGTGTGTGTGTGTGTGTGTGTGTGTGTGTGTGTGTGTTTCTAATAGGAAAGATTTGGAGATAGCTTCAGTGTTTGCTACATGTATTTTCCAATAAAGAATAACATGTTCTCTTTAGCTTAAGGATTTTTCTAGGGCCAAAAAAAGAATAACAAAGAAGAACACATTCTTATATGCAGTCTTTTCTAATATTGAAGAATTACAAAACTTTTTAAATAAGCTCCCACATGGACACACATATGTATGCCCAAACACACCACAGATGTACCTACACATACAATAAACAATCAAGTATCAAAACCATTCAGTCATCCATATTTTCAGCCTATATACTGTTTAAGAAAAGTCATCCTGATTTATTTTTACCTGTATTAGATTATTCTTTCTATACAAAGATTATTATAATGGTCAGTATTTTGGGCACTGATAATACTTTAAGAAAAATATTCATATGATATTACTTTTTTTTTTTAAGCAAAGAACCTATATTTGAACATAGAATACCACCCTTTATGGTTAACTCTGAGCAGTCCTGTTTTAGTATTTTAAAATAAAGTATGGAGGGAAAAATTCATAAACATGGTATTAAATATTAGAAAGTCTTAACACAACTGAAATCCTTATTAATTTCATTATCAAAGGATAGGTCTAGTCAATACCAATTAGCAGTTTTAAGATGTTTTACATATTAAAATACAGTATTCTATTTATCCTAGATTGTCTGGGGACCATCTAGTATATTAAAAGGTTTTGCAGAGTTTCTTAGTGATTTCACTGCTACCATCATGCCTGTTAGCAATTTAGCAACATTCTGATAAATATTTTCCATAAATCAAAGCCATAACAGCATGGTGAAGCAGATGGCAGGAGACCATATTAAAGAATGTAACAATTACTTTCATTAATAGGGAAATATTGAATTATCGTTTTCAGCATGGACTATGTAGTGAGTAGTTGTCAGCTGTGATGTCTGGTGACTGTTTTAAATATCCTTTCAAATGATTAACCCACATTCTCTGTTTTCCAGTGCAGTCTATATACAAAGGCAGAACAAAAATTGTAAAACATTTCATAATTATAGTCTTTCATTTAATATATGCAAAGAAAATATTGGTACATTTTAAGGTATTTTTACAAAGATTCATGTATGTATTAAAGTACACCAAAGTTCTCCATTTTCTTAGAAAATAAGACACATTACTTTGTTCTTAAAAATGAAAAATAGCAATAATTACAAATTCTACAGTCTTATTATATTAACAATGTTTTCTTGATCTAACCAATGTTAGATTAAAATTATAGGAATGTTATTTCAGCTATTTGTATATGTAAAACACTATTAAAGTCAAAGATTTTTAACTACATTATAATTACTAAGATTAAATAGCAGAATCAATTTTAGCCTTGTATGCCATAAGCAACTGCTATGCTGTTAGATAAGATTCTTGAATTTAGTTTGCTTTTAAAATTCAGTATCATATTTAAAGAACAATATGTAACTTCTTGATTACATATAATTCTTTCAGCAAAATCAGTCTCTTCTTTTATTTGTATATTTTGTTTGCTACATAAACTACCAGCTTTAACACAAAAACAAAATTTATTTCTGTGGAAAAAAATACAGTTGAAAATATAGAATTTTTGCAATAAAACAGTAGTGCAGGGATAAAAGAGGTAGTATTACAAACACAAAAGTCTTTACTGTTATTCTTTATGCCTGTTGGATAATGTAAGAAAAAGACATTTTACAGGGAATTTCATCAGTAGAAAACACAATAGAAATCATCTGATTATGCAGAAATACACATAAAAATCCCTCTACAAGCAGATAAAAAGTTCCCTTTTATGTATAAAGCAGTAGACAATAGTATTTCATCATTAAGTTGGTTGAATCCTGGGGGATATATTTTTTAATCAAAATAGCTGTTTTCGGATAATCTCCTATACATTCAAATTCTCTATGGACCTCAGAGGGAAAATGTAGCACTGAAAATTTTAAGAAAAGCTATTTTTTCTGCTTTTGGATTGTTTCCTTGTTTTCAAATTAAAATTCATACAAACAATACAATATTGGAACATCAATGCACTATGGTTACAGGAGGCTCATGTAACATATGAGATCAGCAACACTCGAAATGTATTTTGTATTTATTAGGTAAATGTAATGAAATCTCTGTATATATGTATACTAAGTCAAACTGACATACTTATCAACATATGGGGCACTGGAGGGATAAATGATGTAATTCCATGTAGCACATAGAGACTATGCCATTATCAAAACTGAAACAAAATTCAATCCTTCAGGTGTCTTTAAGAAACCCAGATGGTTGATCTTGCACTGATAACACAGTGAAATAATTGATTCCAGTTTTATTCCACATCTTACATATCAGATGGTCAGTAAATACCTAAAATGTTTGAATAGGGTCAAAGACATTGTAAAAAAAAATTGGAACACTTAGTTATGCCATTTATTTATTTGAATGTTTAAATTCCACAATATCCAAACAGGAAAAAAGCGTTTTCATGATACCTTGAAGTATAAGAAAATTCCTATATGACTCAGTTTTTCAAAATAAAATAAAAATATATTCCTTTTAAAGTTGTGAAATCTAACTATCCTCATGACATTATGGTAAATGAGCCCACCAAATCAAGACATTCTTTGTATCTATTTCTTTAAGTAAGAGCTATTAAATATTTGATTTACAGTCATGTAGGTGGGAAAAAATGAGTTGAAAAAGGAAGAGGAAGGCTATTTCTCAATGTCCCCAGCTCATCTGGCTATTTATTATTTGGAGCTTTTTTAAAACCTATATAAAGAAAGCCATGGTCACTGATATGCCTATAAACTGAGAAAATACCATCTGTACATATATTCTCCATTTGATATAGGAAAAATTCAAGAAGAAAAGGCACTAAAGAAAAAAAATTGTAAAGAGCTATATCTACTCACAGGAGGTCATCATTATTTTAAGATAATTGGAAGTTGGAAAGGGCTGTTTAATGTGAATCCATGAAAAAGCAGCCAAAATTTAATAATACAAAAAATGATTGGATGGGATATTTTGTTGAAAAAAGAATGAAAAACAATAAAATTATTGTGTCTTACTTTAAAGGAAGTTTTATTATAATTGTAATTATGAATTAAATCTTTAAATGAAAACGGATAATTGTATACTATGTATTAATAGTCCCATTATAGTTGATGCTTTTTGTGACAGTATTATTTGATAAACAATATGCCTCTTTTACTATTATGAAAAATCTCGTTTCTGCAAAAAATATCCTAGCCAGTCATAAATTTTTCTAGGGGTCTATCTTGTTTCTTAGATACTCAAATAATTTGCTTTTAAATTCACATTATTTTTGTTTGGAAATTTATTTGCATCATTTCAAAATGTTATGGTTAGATGTTTATAACACTCAGTTATTATAGTGAAACTGACCCATATATAATAAATAGAAGGCATAGTTTGCTGAGTGGGGACTCAGTCGTTTGAAAAACGACTACTTTATAAATGAACAACTTTTTTAGTGAATAATCTAAATTTTGGTACACTATTACTTTCCTATGCAACCTCATCATTATTAGGATTGGGATAATTATATTTAGATAAGCAGGGGTCCCCCCATTGTTATACATGACATTAACTGCACACCTAAGAGACCTGATTCAGGAATTTTTTACTTGGGATCCAAGAAAACATTCAGGAGATCCCTAAGATCTCTGAATGCATGTGAATTATTGTCCATATAAACAGTTCTATACTTTTCTAGGGAGAGGGTCTATAACTCACTAGATTCTCAAGGGATCTGCCTTAAAAAGTTAAGAACTACCATCTAATTAATTTTTAATCTATTTCAGTTGACTGGGACACAGCAGAACTCTTTACTCTCTTTAAAAATTCATTACCCATTTTACAGTTCCCTGACATCTCATAATCTGAATGTAGCAGCAAATATCAGTTCCCTCTCCATATCTCTTGTGTCCAGGCTCTATCATCCTGTGCCAAGTCCTTATCTCAGCCAAGATGGTGAAGGATAGGTTTCAGGGCCCAGTAGTTGTACCTTAACAGAATGGAAAATAATGACTGAGTAATGACATAATCGGTGCAAGTCTACTCAAAATATGAAGAAATGAGAAGAGTAGATAAAATGAGAACCAAAGCCAGTCTCTATCTAATAAACTGGTGTGTTTTCCATGAACTCCAAAATATATTCCTTATCTATAATTTTTAACATTTAATCAAATTATCAACTCAGATAATGAAGTGGAATTTTGTTATAAAATTAAAAGTATGTAATATCTTCTTGAAAATTATTGAGAAGATATTTCTAATAGCTGTTTCACATGGCATATTTCAGGTGAATTTATCTATCAGGCTTTAATGACTGTACCCAGAAGTTAGTAATTATTTTTCCATGTCAAACAATAAAATTATTTTAATTCTCCAAAATCTGAGCAAATGATATAAGCTAAGCCTGAGATAATTATTATACCATAAGGATTTACTATTTTTCTACTTTTATTAGCATTAGGGTCTCACATTTTATAGTGACATATTTTCCATGTGAGAAGTAACTAAAAGATCCTTTCAAAATTCATCCCAAAGCTTAATATTCATGAAAGATTACATCTCACTCATTAGTAATATATATTTTAGTTTTTAGCATCCCCCCTGCTACTAAAAATATTTGTTTCTATTATATTAATACTATATTATTTCACCATAGTTTTTAAGGGCCTTCACAACCTGTCGTCAGTCTTATACTTCAGATCTCCCCAACAGACATCTTCTAGGACATCCAGATCTTTCTAATGAAAGTCCTATAAAGATACTTCCCCTATTATTCTCACTTTTATCATTTGGTTGATACTATGCCTTTATATGCCCTCACTTTCACTCAATTAACGCCTTTCAAAGAGAAGTCAAATTCTGCTGTTCCCATAAACTTTGTCATTCATTTTCATTTTCTTTGACGTTCTGTATTTACAGCTTATGCTTAGATTTTTTATTCTATATGTCTTCTATCTTTTGTTTTTGTTTTCATGCATTCTCATTAACTACCTTAGGAGTAAGACCGTATCTTTTTCAACTCTTCTACATTTTCTCAGGACTCACTGCAGTTCTGAGTATGCCTCCATGAATACTCATTGATCAGATGATCACTCTTGGAGGTCCAGCACAGAGCAACGTGCTTGGTAACTTAATTTCCTAACCTAAGACAAGCGCAAGAGATAAAAATATAAATGAAGCATCATAGTTATACGTGCTTACAATAAATGCTAACAGTGCAACCAAAGATCATAGGACACTCTAAGTGCTTATAGAAATAGAACCTTACGTTCCTCTCAGAATTGAAAATAATAAGAAATAGTTTCTGCTTTAATAACTGTTTTGTCAATTGGCAATTCAATTTTTAATATTTTATCCATTTGGAGCAAAACCAAATCAACAACTAATTGATTTCTGTCCAATACTGATAAAAAGTTTTAAGTCCTGAAAACTGTCCTTTTAGGGGGACTTTTTAATATTTTATTTACTAAAATTGATGATCTGACATCTCTTCTTAATAAGAAAAGAGAATTTGGAATGTGATTCTGATGCAGTCAGAAGAATGAAGAAAACAAAAGAACATCTACTACCTGAATTATGTGCATACGTGTAGGTGTATGTTTGTGTGAAGGGATACAATTCTGGTCCATATTCCTGAGGAAAATACTCAATATGTTCCTTTTCCTGAACAGAGACTAGAGATATAAATATGCATAGATGCTTTTAGAATTAGTGTAATTGAACCAACTACAATAAAATGAGGATCTAATTTTAGTAACCAATGTTTTTATAAGTTATCCATATTTTATTGTGGAAAATTCTCACATTTATTGTAGATTTGCCTTTCAACCACAAGTGACAGATAATATATTATACATTTATTTCTCCTATAAAGCTTGAACTTTAGACATGTCTACTAGACAATGGAGAAAGGCAATGACCACCAGATATGTTATCTTGATTCCTGAAGACTGATGTGAAAGTTGAAGAGAAGATGGAAATGAGTAACTAAGAAACTGTTTGTATATTTCAGTCATTTAACACTTTGCAGTCATTAGTTCCAGTAGTACACCACCAAGTCGCTGCTTTTAAAACATCAATAAAGAGCTATTTCTTATGCTGTACCTCTTTCCAGGAAAACAGAATTTAAGTGGATTTGGAGTCCATAGTCAAAGAAGAAAACACCTTTTTTTACCCTCAATAATTCATTAACACTATGATTTTTCTTCCTGCGAATTCTTCTGTTGCTTCTATCAGTTTTTCATGAACAACACATTCCTTTAAGAAAAAAATAAGCGAAAGCAACATATGAAACACAGAGCATAATTGCATAGCACTAGCATAGAATTGCTTTCCAGTTGATGAATTGGGTCTGTTTATTTCTTATAATTCATCACCATCATCTGAGCTAAAGCTACTTCTCCTACTGCTTTCTTTGGAAACTGCAGGGGAAGTGGCAGATAGCAGAGGATCTGTTCCAAATGGAGAGATTGTGTCATCCAATAGCATGCCATCCAATCTTTGTTCCTCTTTCAATGCGGCACTAAATGATAAATCTGTGAAGTATGACAAAGGATCAGAAAAGGCTACAGCTTGATCACAGAGCTCAGGGCTTGGCCCCTGAGACACAGTCAGTTGTTGGCAATAGTCTACTGAATTCTGCTCAGGATGGCTCTGCTGTTTGGTGACATGAGCACCTAAATCAACCGTGCCAAGTGAAGCCAGGGTTGGCAGACCATGAGTACGAGCCTGAATTTCTAGTTCCTGTAATTTCAAACGAGAATCATTAAATAATGTCTTTGAAATTGGATTTCACACTAGAGAATAAGCCAGACATAGAATCAAAATATTAACAAGCATTTAAAATGAAGAGTAATACAAATTATGAATAATCTTTGCAAATAATGGAATTGATACATTTCTGATGCATGAAAAATAACTCTGAGAAAATTACTCAGATTTTTTTTTAAGTTTGGTCTCATTGTTCTACAAAGGTTATGACTGATGATGGTTCCATAGTGGCTCAGACTACAATACAGCCATTTGGAGATAGCAGAAAGTCATCTATTTATTCTTCCTCATTAATTTCTCACCATAAATGCAGGATCTTTTCATGGAAACAGTAAATGTTTTACCTGGTGCTAAGCATACTCACATTTTTAAAAAATCTTGAGAGTTATAAAAGCCCATGTTTTGATATTTTGGATTATATGAACAGATGAGAAGTGACTTAATATACACTGGCACAACATGCCTTGAGGCAATGAAATCCATAGCAATGTTGGAAAGAAATGAAAGAAGGAGGGAAGAATTTAATGTCCAATATAATCTAGATAAACAAATGTTCTACTTAGTATTATTATTTGATTAGGATAATAATGTGTGCACTTATGAAATGAGTTATATTTTATGCATTTTGTAATTTGTTGTTGTCATTATATATGTGTATATATATACGCACACACATACACACATATATGCACATATATGTGTATATACATGTATACATTTTCAGCTATCTCGATCCTGGATTTCTAGTCAAAACCTAATTGAAACAACCCAATTCACGAACTTCTAAAAAGCAGTAAAATTATCCTTCAAAAGAAAAAATAATTGTTAATAAGAGAAAAAATAAATGAGACCAATGAAGAAAACTGATGACAGTCGAGTCATATGTAAGCTATGTGGCTCATGGCAACATTCTTATAAAAACCTGAATCCGAAGTAGAAGTCGCCTGTTAGCCTGCTCTAATTTCTTCTGTCTGTGTTCTAATTCTCGGGCTCTCTGTTGTTCTTTTTGTAGCCACTTGATGTACTCCACTGATGCTTTTAGAATGGTTCCTTTGTTCCAGCGCATATCACTATAGAACGGAGAGATAACCTTTTCACAATTGTGCATGTCAGCAGAATTCATAAGAACTTACAAAATCTTTTACATTAATATGAAATAATGATTTACATGACTATTATTCACTCTTAGATATTATTGCTTCTGAATAGAAATTTTAATAGAATAGTTAAGAAGCCCTTATATAGTAAAATTAATCCCAGAATGAAAATAAGTGTCAAAAGAAAGTAATAAAGTGACTTTTTGTGGGAGAGCTAAATGCAATATCATGATTCTACCATTACAGTTTTTATATTTTTAGTGAAAATTGCTTTTATTATTAACTCCAAGATTAAAATCTATGTGCAGTATTTCTGCATTAATGAACTAGGAAATGTACATTACTGAGGACTTAAGCCTAAATTTTTTAAGATCATTCCAAATGTAGCAATCTTTTAACCTACTTTCTAATAAGGTTGCTTTTATGTTTCTAAGAAAAAAATAAAGTCCCTCCTGAATGGTGATCCTGAGTGACTGTGAAACAAATCAGACTCTGGCAACATCACTTTACGTAATAGAGCAAACTTTCTAAAACCATTCAGCCATTTTTTTTCTGTACAAACATCATCAAAACTTTTTAAAAGCTTGATGTGAATAGCTATTTTTAAATACATTTCAGATAAGTAAATATAATTAAACATTACTGGATAACTTTTTAGGCTATAGCATAGAAGAAATCATTTCATTAAAACTTACTTTTAAGATAGGAGAAATTAAAGATATGAAATTGTGGAAGAGGCTACTGATTTTGATATCTGAAAATATACATTAATGAATGTAATACTGCATGAGAACTAATAATATGTTTGGAGAATGAGTCCAAACTAATTGCTAAATGTTAATTAGAGTTGTTGGAAAACCTGGATGCATTTTGAATTTAGATTCACGAGATGTTTTTAATATAGCATAAAGTACACAGGTAGGGAAATATAACATTTTTCTACATATATTTTTGGTGATGTGACAATGCCATTAGCAGTAAAATATTAAAAGAAGAGACATTTTTCTACCAGCAGGTGAAAATGCTTACTGGAGCCTGGATAAGAGCTCTGTTCTACTGCAATGCACCAAAACATTGTCAATGGACATCGCAAGTTTGAAAATGCTTTGTCATTTCTTTAAGGCTATAATGGCTGTTGGTCTCATTCCACTCACAGAGGGTGAAGGGAATGGGTGGGATGGTGGTGGTGGGAAGGGTGGGGAGAGACAGTCTATTTTTGGTGCTAAACCAAGTATCTGTAACTGAAACGTGTAATGGACTCTGAACTAAAATTTAAGTAGTAGCAAAAGCCTTATGGACCTTTATTTTGTGTCATTTTTTCTCATGGAAAGAAAAACTTGAGGACAGAGAAATAGATTTAAAAAAAAAGATAACCCCAGCCAACTCTGAAGTTTAAAGTACTATTAGTTCAAAAAGAAACCTTCAAAATGGTAGTAGAGAACACACAATGAGCCTCCCTTCAATTTGTATCTGATGTCACTTACAATAATTTTTTTAAGTTCTTCTATTTTAAAGAAATTTTAATGTATGAGGTTCTTTCCTTCTTTTTCTTTTTTATATTTACTAAAGAGACTTTTGCCTCTCTCCCAAAACAATGTCAACAAAGTAGGCATTACAAATATTATATAGGGTGGTACCATATAAACACAGACACACCAATAAAGGCATGGCTAAAGAATGAATGTTGATAGTTAATGCTGGCCTTTCATTTTCTGCACAACAATTTTTTTAAGATCTTAAAATTTTGGTGGATTAAAAGCCTGAATGCATTTACAGTCAGAGCAGATAATACAAATGTATAAATTAGAGTAAGGAGTGCTGCCAGGCAAAACTATGGAAAATGTACAATCTGTTGTTATCTTAGGAGTGTACAACCACTTAAAAGCATTAAAAAATAATTTAAAAAAAGATTTTAAAAAGAAAGAAAATAATACTATGACAGGTTTGAATTTTTTTTTTCTTCAACATTTTGTGACTCCTGACTTAGAAAGCTTTGTCAGGTCTCATATTCTACGCCAACTATCATTCTTACACAAAAGCAGGAGGAATTTGGTTGTAGAGGGGAGGAAAGATAAAGTAAAAAAACTTCAAAGTATTTAGAAAACTTTTTACAGTGCAAAAACAAGAGCAATAGAGTAATTAATGATCTAATAATACTTTTAACTTTCTACTCATGTAATTTTTGTAAACATGGCTCACAAAAACACATATGGACAAAAGTGTTTCCAAGAAAGCTAAGGAGGACAACTACTACATGTTGTAGAAGCTCTTCACTCTTTCTCTTTGATTGTTATTTTTGTTTGGGTTTTGTTTTTTTAACACCGGTTAAGAGATCGTCATTGCCTGGTTGTGTTTTTTTCATGTAATTTTCTCAACCTATATGTCTCAATGACAGCTGTTCTCTATATTACTTTTCCTTCTGACCTCACCATTTTGACTGCAAATAAATAGAACTTTCTGAATGTTTTGATACATAAAAATAAAAACTTCATAGAATTCAAAGTGTCTTCAGGTATTAGTTTTTATTTCCTAAGCCAACTCCAAAATATATTCCAATCATGAGCTGGGAAGGTACTCAAAGGCCAACCATGCCACAGTTGCTGCTATTTGCCCAAGAGTGTATGGTGTTTAGGAGATAAGCCCCGGGTTTCCTCACTCAATGCAGTACTCTTTCTGCCAACCTGTGGCTTTCCCACCTTTCAAATGCATCTGTCATAAGAAATACGTTTTATATAGTGACTTGGCACACTCTTAGTAAATAAACCTGCGACAAATATTTCACAGGGCTTTCCTATTCTCTTTACATGTAATACTCTCATATTTTCAATGCTATTCTTCCTTTTTTGTTTAAAATGCTGCATTTGTCTCATTTGAGTGATTCCATGACTCATTAATAGGTATAGCACATAATTTGAAATATCTCATACTAGATAATTGTATAGTCTGATGTACTTTTTATTTTTTAAAAACGTTCTTAGTCATTTTAGTGGTTGTAGTCACCTTTCAACAAGTTATTCAAAAATTTGCTAAACTCAAACTAAAATCTTGTATGGTCTTTTTTTTTTTCAGATCCACTGTTTGTTAATTTCCTCATCGTCATAACATAATAATGTCATTTCTTCTTTTATTTACTCACCCTCAAAGTAAATTTGCCTGCTCTATGCTACCCTTCCCTTTCCCCAGCATTCTTGTTTCCTGTGACTTTTAGATTATCCCTAATAACATGTGAAAATTTGACAAATGGATCCAGAATAATTTTGTCGCGTAGATGGGTACTCCTTAGTCCGTGGAGCCAGACCATGGTTCTCAGGCAAAGTCCATTTTAAGAGGATACACTCTGGATTCAATCATGGGACCCTCGTTGCTAAACCCTAAAGAGGGACACTGGAGTAACAGGTGAGGCCACAGCAAGCCAAGAAATAAAATGTATTTAAACAGAATTAGTACTGAGATTTTTGGAATGTCACACATTTCAATGAAGTGTCTTCTCTACCTGTGATATACGGAAAAATCCATGTATAGACATAGTCAGCATCTAATTAATGTGTTTTCCATTAGACCCCAAATAAATGTTATTTGCCTACATACAACATAATAGAATTAAAGCAAATAATAACCCTCCTTTCTGAGATTCATAAGGAAGAGAAAAACAATGCTTGCAATGCAGTTTTCCCAATTCTGGTCTCTTTTAGATATGAGTCTATCATAAATTGAATTTTCATATTCTAGACCAAAGGTAGACAAATTATAGCCCATAGCTTATTTTTGTCAATAAATTTCACTGGACGAGGTCAAGCTCATTCATTCCATGTTGTCTGTGTCTGCTTTCATGCTACAATGCCAGAGTTAAATAATTGTGACAAAGACTTTATGTATGGCCCACAAAGCTTGAAATATTTACTATCTGGCCCTATACAAAAAATACTAACCATCCTGTGTTCTAGAAAATGAATTAGAACTAGAAAGGAGTCTTTAGATAAAGTTTTTATTAAAATTTGGAGTAATAATCTCTCATAAAACTTTATAACTTGCAAACTATTCCCATACACCTTATTTGATTTTATTTTTATAAAAATGCAGGCATATAGGGAAGACAAGTGTTTTCTTTAGCTAACAGAATCACATGTTTAGAGACTTTAAAAGATTTGAAGAGTTTGGAGTAGAGTCTAAATTAGGCCTGAGCTCTTCAGACCCTAAATGTCTTCACAATCTAGTATGTATATAAGGACAAATGTTGCACTCCTTTTTCTAACAAATTGTTGAATTGTCCAAGTAAATGAGCAAATTCGGATTTAGAGAAAAAGTGCTTTAAAATCTCAGAAACATAACGTGTGTGTCTGTGTGTCTGTGTGTCTGTGTGTGTGTGTGTGTGTATGTGTGTATGTGTAGGGTCTTGTTCTACCACCCAGGCTGGAATGCAGTGGTGCGATCATGGCTCACTTCAGCCTTGACATCCTGAGTTCAAGTGATCCTTGTGTCTCAGCCTCCTGAGTAGCTTGGAGTACAGGTGCATGCTACCATGCCCAGCTCGCTCTTTCTTTCCTTCTTTCTTTCTCTTTCTTTCTTTCTTTTTCTTTCTTTCTTTCTTTCTTTCTTTCTTTCTTTCTTTCTTTCTTTCTTTCTTTATCTTTCCTTTTCTCTTTCTTTTTCTTTCTTTCTTTTCTTTCTCTCTCTCTCTTTTCTTTTTCTTTTTCTTTCTTTCCTTCCTTCCTTCTTTTCTTTTCTTTTCTCTTCTCTTCTCTTCTCTTCTTTTCTTTTCTCCTTTCTTTCTTTTTTTTAGAGGTGGGATCACACCCAGGCTGATCTTGAACTCCCGGCCTCAAACAATCTTCCTGTTTGGTCCTCCCAAAGTACTGGGATTACAGGCATGAGACAATGTGCCTGGCCCACAAGTATCACTTTATCAAACATGATCATTTCTGGATAATAAATAATATCCAGTATTTGGAGAAAAAAAGTTCTCAGTTTTAATGAAATATTTTCAAATCATTATTAATGCTACAGATTCCATGTTTTTGCTTTTTTTTTTTTTTTTTTGAGATGGAGTCTTGCTCTGTTACCCAGGCTGGAGTGCAGTGGCATGATCTCAGCTCACCACAACCTCTGCCCCCTGGGTTCAAGCGATTCTCCCACCTCAGCCTCCTGAGTAGCTGGGATTACAGGCATGTGCCATCACGCCTGGCTAATTTTTGTATTTTTAATAGAGACAGAGTTTCACCATGTTGGCCAAGATGGTTTTAAACTCCTGACCTCAAGTGATCTGCCTGCCTTGGCCTCCCAAAGTGCTGGGATTACAGTTGTTCGCATTTTTAAAGAAACATTCAACATTTTAAGTTGACACTTTATTTCTCAATATTTACAAGAGTAAGTAATTTGTTTGATGGACATTTTGTGCATACAGCACAAAGCCTGGTCAGCATCAATCAATATGCTTTTATAATTCCATTTGTTACTTGTGTGTCTCCAAAATTCGGGGACCTTGGAAAATCTAACAATTCTATTTTCACTTGCACACAAATTTTAAAACGGAAGAATTGTTATACTCATAAAAATTGAATATACTAGTCAGCATCATAAATAATATTTGACATTATCACTAAATTTGACAATATTGTCACCATAGAGAAAGACTCACTATGAACTGAGGAGAAATAATTTATTTACTTCTTATAGCTCAAGAGGACAACTCTTAGTAACAGCCCTGATGCTCGATAACAATTAGCCTGGAATAGACATTTTAAAATGAGCCCAGCAATAGCCTTATTTTTGCCATAAGCTGCTTAGTTTCCTAGTCATTGGTTCTCTCCTCCCCTCTTCCCTCCCATTCATTTTGGGGGTCTTTAAATTATAACATTATTATAGAAATGATTGTTGAACTCACGGATCATTAGACTTTGGAATAAGAGTGCCAAGCTCCTTGATTCGGTAATTAATATTATACCTTCTTCTTCTTTCAACTATTAAAGAAGAAATATTATTGATTATTCTCATTAACGCACAGTTCACTTTTGGTCAGCTGTAAACTTTCTTAACAATCTTTAAAAAACAATGGGCAAAAAACTTTCCATTTAGTCAAAAGATAATACCTCTCCAGAATAAAATAAAAATTCTTATTCTAAAAGTAAAGGTTTCAATATTAGAATTATAAATCTATGATTTACACTGTTTTAAAAACATTTTGTCACAAAACATTTTTAAAAATTCTTTAAAATACTATAATACTCATAATGAAATGTGTATAAGTATATATTAATATGTATATCTGTTTGATTATTTCATACATTGCAATTTGTCAATCCATCAGGATGGTAATCATTTGAGGTCGTGCAACACTCTTTACTCTTCTCATATACTGTCCTCAAAGCCTAACGCAATGTTTAGCACATAGTAGGTCTGTGTATCCAATTAGACTCTGTGATCTCCTTGAGGGCAGGGACCTAACTTACTTATTTTTGTATCACCAGAGAGCTTGACATATAGGAGGTGGTAAATAAATGTATATTGATTAGACTGTAAATTTATTTTTCTATTTTAGTTTCCAATAATATATAAATAAGTGGTTTTTATACTTTGGCACTCTTTAGACACACCTGGAAAGATTGTTAAAATAGCTTTGCACCACACACTTAAAGATTCTAATTTTAGTGTGTCCTGGAATTAGGGGGACAAGAGTGGGCAAGAACTTCCATTTCTAACAAGTTTCATGGTGATGCTGATACTGTTTTTGTAGGGCCAATGCTTTGAAAACTACTGATAGAAGCTCTTATTCAGAGACTGTTTTCTCTTTTTGCATTTCCATACATTCATTGCTTATGGCAATTTCTGAACATCGTAAATGTTCAACATACAATATATATCTGTCAAATTTCCTGTATTACTCTTCTCTAAGAGCAGTCTTCTACTCCATATTCCTAATATCAAGAACCGTAACATATACATGGTATCTTTTTCAACAGATATGTTTAAAGCTTTCGGGAAATAAAGGTAGAAAAGGATATGAAGAAGAAGGAAAATATATTTTTTTAAATGTTGGAAAATACTTAAACAGTTCACATTTGAGAATTATGAACTGCTAGAAACAAGGAAAGTCATCAAAGACTATCAATTGCCTTGATGAACTTACTCTACAAAGCAAATTACGAGAATGAATTTGACCTTTAGGAATAATACATTGTGATTCCTCTAAAATGAGAATATAATCGGTTCTGGTAAGAGTTTATTTTCCCTCTTCACCAGTCCTATTTCCCTGTGCACACAATTCAAAAAACAGCAAAATGACACCACAAAAAACACTGACTAGAAAATCAAGGTAAAGCTAATAGAAACATATATACACACATATAATACATATATAGAAATGTATATATATAACATGCATATATATAAAATAGTAAGAATTTATTAATAATTTTGTGTCCACACACATTAACTCTTATAAGCCACACTTTTAAATACAAGATGAAGAACAACTATGAAGGAAGTTCGCAGTTTTTTTTTCTCAAAATAAGGGACTGTTTTTGTCCTGTCACATTTCTTTAAGATATTTTATTTAAATCTATCTTATGTAGAATGTCAGAACCTTCTTCTCTACTCTTCTTAGATAGTAGTCTATGAATTTTTAAGTGGCTGATTATAATGAGAAATCTGGCTCCCCAATGGTGTTCATACCCAGTACTAGTTATTTGTAAAGGAATCAAGTTTTAAGAAATTACTAAACTACTTCATGTCATGGTGGTTACACTCTTAACAAAGTTTTTGACATATTCACTTAATCCCGTACTTAGATCCAGGCAAGAGAAGCTCTTACTCTGATCAGTATTTAGAGGAAGCACTCTTGCCTTCTCTGGCCATGCCTCTCTCCGCTCAGCAAGGCAGCTACAGGGCCAAGGGAACCCTTCTAAACTATACTCTGGGTTATCGGCACAAGCAATTTCCTCCCTAATTCCCTGAGTTCACTTCCAGAGCCTGTGCACGCCACCTCCCTAGGTCCATCCTCCTGAAGACGGAACATGACACCGGTGTGCTCACTGGAGGCCCCAGTTCTGACCAATGGGCAATTGTTTGCAGGGCTGTATATGGAGCTTGAATGTACAGGACAGGGTGTTCACAGTCACGTTTGAGGCCACTTGTAGCACAGAATGGAATAGGGGGTGCAGAAAGAAGAATGGGGGACTGCAAGCTGAGAGCTGACATTGCCCTGCCCTGACATTTTCACGCCAAACTCCTAAGAGCTGAAAATTCTAAATTCACTCCTGGCCTCCCCGTCTTTATGAAGAATGGAACATAATTTTATGTAAACTTCTGGTAAATTGGACTTCCTTTGTAATTTTGCTATGATCATCACAAGTTTTTAGGGTTTTTCTAGATTCATTCTACTTAAAACTTATAATTTTTTTTTTTTTTTGAGATGGAGTCTCACTCTGTCGCCCAGGCTGGAGTGCAGTGGCGCGATCTCGGCTCACTGCAAGCTCCGCCTCCCGGGTTCACGCCATTCTCCTGCCTCAGCCTCTCCGAGTAGCTGGGACTACAGGCGCCCGCCACCACGCCCGGCTAATTTTTTTGTATTTTTAGTAGAGACGGGGTTTCACCGTGGTCTCGATCTCCTGACCTCGTGATCCGCCCGCCTCGGCCTCCCAAAGTGCTGGGATTACAAGCGTGAGCCACCGCGCCCGGCTAAAACTTATAATTTTTTTAAGTCTTTGTTTCCTCCAAAAGCAAGATGATGTAGCAGGTGTATCTAGCTTAAGAAACACTTTGATAATGGATATACAGGACACCATGTTACTCTACATTAAATGACTTGTCTAAGCTGCAGACACAGAAGAGAGAAGGTAGGATTAAGGTCAGTAATCGTTCAGTGGCTAATTAGGACAAAAGTCCATAGTTCCTCAATTTACTAATCCCTTCTCTCAACCATTAGTTCTCCCCACTCATAATCTGGACCAAAGTTATCTGCTCTGGCACTAAAGCCTTTGAGAATAAAATCATTTCTCGGAGGACTGTTATGACTACGTGCCAGCTCTTGTCTTACAGTCACACACTCAGCAAACATCACTGTGACACAGGCAGGTGCTTTATGAACAGATACAGGTTTCACAGGTACGTGTATACTCAATTTCAGTTAGTGATACGTAAGGAAATTAGTCATTAGTTTTAGGAATTTGCAATATTTTATTTATTTTAATTTCATTCTACTCTGTTCTCAGTTTTTGATTTGGCTTCCAGAATGAAAAGGCTTCACACTCAATTAGTCAAGCTCACTTGAGACAGTTACACACTTCAGACATGACCAAGCATTCTAAAGCTCAGCCTCGCTGCCAATCTACTTTTCTTGCCCGATTTCTCCATCTCATATGACCTGTTATCAGAGTCTAATTGACCCTTAGGAAGGCATGAGAGCTCTATTTGTTCCAGAGGTGAAATTCAGCACTGCAACACAGCAATGTCTTTCAGATAACATATCATTAAGAAGGGAGGAGCAAATTGACACAGAAAAATGAGAACCTGGAGTTATGTTTCTTATTATTTAAATGTTGTACATTTTCAAAAGTCACTTTTATCTCTTTAAACCTTTGAGTCAGTGAGTCACAACAGAATCCAAATGTAACCAAATGCACTCATCTCAGTCACAGGCAGCCTCCTTGGAAGTGAATGATCAAGGAGGGAATTCGAGATGTTTCATTTTGTGAAAATAGATAGCTTTTCTGAGAGTTCACATTGTTAATATTTCCCAGAATAAATCAAGTTGTATGTGTAATTAATTTTGGCCATCTGACATCAAAATACTTATGGAGTATAATAAAAGACCACATACCTTAACCTCTATGCATTTCCTTTTGCATTAATTTTATATGGAAAAATATATACTCACTGAGGTTGTGGTTGTCCTTTTTTTGTCTCTCTTTTGCTAAAGCTCTAGTGTCAGTTTCTGATCGAAAGAAAAATAATAAAAACCATGCTTAGATCTACCTTAAAACCCCTCCAGGCAACATAATTCAGAACTCCTAGGTGAAAATAAAATACTATTTGCTCCAAAATGGTACAATAATATTTTTGATGCAAATATTCAGAAATTTGGAACACAGTACTCTTCAGTAAAAGGCAATGGCAAAGCTTTTAGGCTCTGGGATAATAAAAACTGAATTTATTTTCTGGCCTTCCATTTAATAGCCATATGATCTATTGCCACATTTCTCTGTGTTTCAGGCTCTTCATCTGTAAAATGACTATAATACGATACCTACCTTAAAATCATTGTGATAACCAAAAGAAATATGGTACACAGAAAATATAGTATTGAATTATTATTTTCAGAATTTTGAGATTCAGAAAGAAGTTATTCCAACCTAAATATTTTATTAGTAATTATTATTTCTACATCCCAAGAGTTGCAACTCACTATATTTCTCAAATATCCATATGAAACAATTCCATACTTTCTTCCAGCAAATGGCATTTCCCTGTATGTATGGTGTGGTTGTATTTATGTGACCATCAACCTCCAGGATGGCCTACAATGATTCTTAATTTTTAGTATTCACACCTTGTAATTCCCTCCCACATTAAAAAAATAAGGCTGACCTGTGAAGCCACTAGCTTGTTGTGGAAATGACTAGTATGGTATCCAAGGCTAGATAAGAGGAGAAATTTTTAACTTTCACATTGGCATCTCTTTGATCTCTAGTTATCATGTCATGAGGACACTCAAGCAACCCTATGAAGAAGTCCAGGCAGTCAGGAACAAAGACCACTTGCCAACAGGAAGCACTATCCTACAAGACCTTGAGTGAAACACCTTGGGAGTGCATCCTCCAGCCTCAGTCAAGTCTCAGGTGTCTGTACTTCTGGCTGACATCTTGACTACAGCCTCATAAGAGATTCTGGTCTGAACGAATTCACTAGGCCACTCCTGTGTTCTTGATGCTCAACGACTGAATGAGATTATAAATGTTTATTACTTTGAGATTATAAATGTTTATTGCTTCAAGTTGCTAAATTTCAGGGGTAATTTGTTGTTATGCAACAAAAATAATACAATATTATTAGAGTTATAGTTTAAAAAGTTAATAAAATAATATATTTTATTTAAATGTATTTATTTAAAACTATAGTCATTAATTTTAGTCTGAATAATTTGGATGCATGGACATTTTTGAATTATCGATTGAGCTTTAAGAGTGGTCATGTTGTATTTATTTAAAATTTTACCATGGTGTTTGAGCTCCAAACCAAAAGTTTATTGCAGAAATCTCAAGTGAATTTATTTACTTTATTCTTATGGAGGAACTAACACAGGACTTGTAAGTCAGGAAACCCTTACGTTGATCCAGTTCCGCCTGTAATCAGCTGTTACACCTTTAGGAAAGTAGCTCCTTTGACCCTGGGTTGATTTCCTCATTTATTTTGGAAGAATTTGACTATGCTCCTATAATTTGAGTTGTAACAATTAAAATAAACTATTGAAAACTCAGGGTTTATTTTCAATTAAGAAAATTAAATGTGAATCTATCACAAAATCCATAAAACAAGCTAAAAAGAAAAAAATCCAACATTTGTTTTTTATCAAACTCTGCATACAAAGAATAGAATCCACAAAACAAGCTAAAAAGAAAAAAAATCCAATACTTGTTTTTTATCAAATTCTGCATACAAAGAATAGACTAATTTCTCTAATTTATTATATCACTTTGTAACTATGTTAATAAATGGCATCTATTTAATATAAAAAGAGCCTATGTTAAATGAAGCTGTCTTTTATATATGTATGTATATAAGTGTGTGTATCTACATGTATATATCTATATAAAACATATATGTGCATTTGCTCAATTTCCAAAATAATGAACCAATTCAGTCAAACTATAAGTTATTTTAACTTACTGCTTGATTATCATAGAAATAAATGATGAATTTACTGTCTGCCTTCTTTTTTGTAATTGTTTTGTTATACTTTTAAAATTCTAGTTAGCACAATATCTGTCACTCATAACTTATGTCATTAATAAAAATAAAAAGGGTAAAAGTATGAAAGCAACATTACCTGTAATTTCTCTTTTCATTGGTAGACTACTTGGACAAGAAGCACTTGTAAGCCCCATGTTAATTGGTGAAATTCCTTGTTCACCACTATACACATCCAAAATACTTCCAGATAACTTGAGAGGAAAAAGGAGGAAAAGATTAGTAAAAATCTTCTGTGCAAATTGATATATTTAGTTATATATATTACATTTTCCACTTTAAATGTGGCATTTTGTTAACAATAATTCCTAATTAGGGGCATTTTGTTTTTAAACAAGACAAGAGTATGCATTAACTTTTTAAAAATGCATTATAAAATGCTTACAGATAAGATGCACTGAAAAAAAGTTATATGTGTTTAAACAAAAAGAGAAATCAGTTCATGTATGAAGGAAAATTCCTATTAATATTTACAAAGTTATGGAAGTTTGATCCAGCATATGACCTGGTTATAAATGGATGTAATTAAAAATATTATTTTGGACAAAAATCAATATACATCTTTGCAAAGCTGGAAAGTTCACCACATCCCACAAATTAGGTATAACGGTTGAACATTTTGGGAGCCTTCTTAATACCATCAGTGCTACCAGCAACTCACAGTCAAGAAGTGTTTCACACTGTTAATTAAATGAGAAACTCTTCCCTTCCTGGAAGGCATACTTTTTCTCATTGTACACTTAATGTTCTAGATTATTATAAATATCCCAGCTGGTAACCAAGAGTAGTCTAAAACTACTTTTGCCTCTAGTGAATATAGGGTACATCCAATTATAGCAACACTGCAATTCTTGAACTGCTTCTTGGGAACAATTTTTCAGAAAACCTAAGTTGCTTTATACACAATTCAAAACTGCACCAATTCATTATTCAAAGTGTGCTTATTGATTTGATTTCCCAAGAAAATCAAATTTAAGTAATATTCATATTTCAGGTTAATACTCATTATTCCAGAACAAGCTGCATTCACTATGCAGGATTTGAAATTTTAAGATATTTCCATTGTGAGTATCTTTCTTCCACTTCTGTGCAATAAACCAAGAGCTGAATAAGGAGCAATTTTTTTCTTTCCTCGATGACTAGGAATAAAACATATAATAAAACAATGCTTTAACAAGTTTTCATGAAGAATCTAACTTCACAACCCACTTTTTCAAAACTCCAATTCAATTTGAGAGAACTGATAAAATCAGACTGGAAATAAATATGAAGAAAGGACATATTATGTCCAAAGTTAGTTTCTGAGCTAATAATCTATTATAGTATATATAATAAATGTTGTATATACCTGAGGGGAAAAATTTGAAAATACAGTTGAAATCACGTCAGTTTATATGCATATCAATAAGGACATTTTAGACTTATATGGCTCTCAGATGTATTTTTTCATAATTAACTCTATTAGGACTCTTCACTTTTACTTTATATAAACTTAATTGTAGGAGAATTTTTGCTTTACGGGTCTTGGAAGGGAGCTATAAAAGCCAGCTATTGAAGTCATCAGCTATTTCTCCTCAATTTTCTCATCTGTAAAATAGGGACAAAGTTGAGCAAATTAGGCAGACAATGTGTGTTAGTATCAAATAAATACAATTATTCTTTGGAAGAAATCCAAAAAGCAGATGTTTTTCTAAGGTGACTCACTTAGCCATACTTTTTAAAGTGTAAATTTTCCAAGGTCATTTTTGAAAGGCCTGTTGGTTATGAGCTGAGGCATCACCAGCTTGAATTGCACATTTCCACTGTGCCTTTGAGAAGCATAACGGACACATTGAACAAAAAGGGAGTGAGGGGGACAGAACTAGGAAAAGGGCACTTTCCCTCTGAAGAGCTTGAATTCAGATGGATTTCAATGAAGAAGTGGCAAGTTGCAGAAATGTTAAGGAAGAAAAGGAGCCATATTACAGATACACTGCAACAATAAAGTAAGAGGTTCCTAACTATAGCATTTCCTTGCCTCCATATTACCTAGTCAGACAGCACCCAGTGCATTATTCCTTAGAAATGGAGTTTAAATTCTGATAATGAATCTAATCCTGCTGAACTGTAGCCATATTGCATATTCTTCTGATCTTGGTTATTGTCTAATTTATGCCCTAAAGCACAATAATTAATATCCTATTTAATTTTATGCTGTAGGTACTTCTCTATTTCATGTAAATGGCTAATCACTTTTTGAATATCATTAAACAATTGAGTTCAGTTTCAAAGTGTGTAATATACAGGCCTGGCGCGGTGGCTCACGCTTGTAATCCCAGCACTTTGGGAGGCCAAGGCGGGCGGATCACGAGGTCATGAGATCGAGACCACGGTGAAACCCCGTCTCTACTAAAAATACAAAAAATTAGCCGGGCGTGGTGGCGGGCGCCTGTAGTCCCAGCTACTCGGAGAGGCTGAGGCAGGAGAATGGCGTGAACCCGGGAGGCAGAGCTTGCAGTGAGCCGAGATCGCGCCACTGCACTCCAACCTGGATGACAGAGCGAGACTCCGTCTCAAAACAACAACAACAACAAAAAAACACAAAGTGTGTAATATACTTCATGTAACCTAAAGTGCATTTTCTCCACTAAAAGATGTAAGAGTCCAGTGTTAGTGAAAATGTACAGATTGCATTCACCTGTGAAAAAGCTTACAAAGAAAACTTATATCAACCTTTGTCAAAGGTATAAGTAACTTAGGTAATAAGGTCCAAGTTTTAACTTAATTTTGTAGATCAGGAGGCAAATGAATACCTATTTTATGAAGAAATATTATGATATTTTTAAAAGGTTGCTTTCTCAGTAAAGCAAAATCTTTGATGTGATAATAGGCAAACATATTATTATTAACAAAAAATTCACAAACTTTAAAGACATAAAATAAATAATTTATTATAAAATCCAGTCAACAAAGTGACAGAGAAGGCCTGATAGAGCAGAGTCTACTTCTGTATAAGGCAATACTTCTTTCTGATAGAAAAAAGTGAACTCCTGATCTGAGAAACTGCTTTGAGGTGAGGAGTGATTGACAGTAGTTTCCTGGTATCAGAGGCTCTTCACCTTAGATTTCATTCACATCTCCACTACTGAGGTCATAGGGACTAAAACAAATAGAGTTTAACCTTTCCACATATACACTGCTATCTACAGTAACTAATATTTCCTGAAGAAAATGAGCTAGCAGATCAAAATATCAAAACATTTGAGGAAAATGACTATTTCAAAAGTAAGGCAACAAACAACATTATAAATAACATCAAAGGTATTTGTAATAACTTGTAATATAAAATAATAAACAGTAAACATAATGACTGAAGAGACCAAGGAGAAATGAGAGATCTGAGAAATAGAATTCTTAGAAAAAAAACCCTATAGAATGGAAAAATGACATAATGGAAACAATAAAAAGGAAATAAAAGAATTGGTAAAATATAAAGCCAAATTTTTAAAGTAATCTCCCAGGAGGATAAGGAAAAGGACTAAGAAATAGAACATATGAAAGAACACCTAAACAATACAGGGAATAGAATTATTGGAACTAAATTACAGGTAACAGGAGTTTCAAAAAGAGAGAAAAATAATATTGGAAGAAAGAAAGTATTTTTTAAAGTAATGGAGACACATTTTTAAGAATTAATAATCATCAATGGACCACAGTGCTTTATTTCACCTTATCATTATTTTATTTTCATTTAAAAATCAAAGTGTTTATAGAACGCCTAATAAGAATGATAGAAAAGACCTACATTCAGATATATTATACTAAAATGAAATAATACACAATAATAAAGAGAAAAAAATCTAAAAGCCTAGAAAGAAAGATTGTGTACAAAGAACAAAAGTCCAATTAATATAAGACTTTTCAATAGCAAAATTGAATGGAAAAATAAAACAAATCTGTATTTTAAAACACTGAAAGAAAATAAAATGAAGTTTTATAGTTTTATATCCAGCTCAAATGTCATTCACATATGAGGTCATGATAAAAAATATTCTTAGGCATACAATGCTTAAGAAAGTTTATCCCATAAAGACTAACACTGGAAAGAGTTGGGGTGAAATGCTTAAATAAGTAGAGATATTTAAAGAATATGCTCAAAAATATAAAATAAAATTGATCGAATATCTTGGTAAAGTGACTGTGGAATAAATAATGGTGGTGGATCCAAGATCAAAGATTAAGTGAAACACATAACCATGTAACTCGATCTAGATAATATCAGCATAATTGGGTTGCTGTCGCAGGGAAGCCAAAGGATGTGAAAGTGGTAAGAATGTATTAAGAAGAAACTTAAAAATGGGGCACAAAAATGAATTAAGATAAGAAGAGCAAGTGAAAACATATCAATAATAATAATTGATCTAAATAGGTCAAATTCCCTAGGTAAAGGGTTGACAGATAAAGTAAGAAAACAGGAACTAGATACAAGTACCTTACAGAGACATATCCACACAGTAAAAGGACACATAAAGATTAAAAATTAAAGAATGGAAAAAGACATATCCAGCAAATGATATCCATGGGGAAACTGATGTAGCTATATTAATATCAGAAAAAAGGGCTTTCACGCTTAAAAAATTATTAGGGATAATGAGTCACTATTCCTAAAAGGTATAACAATTACAAGCATGTGTGCTCCTAATAAAGTAACCTCCAACTATGTGAAACAAAATGTTTAGAACTACAAGGGGAAATGAATAAATACACCAAAATAGTGGAAGACTTTAACACACATCTCCTCATTTTTGAAAAGTCAAGCAGACAAAAATAATCAGTAATGCTATAGAAGATTAGAACAATAAATGTTAAATCTCAGCCCAATAGACTTGTATATAGTTTTACATGAAGAAATAGGGAATACAGTTTTCTCAAGTACATATGGAACCTATACAAAAACTGACTAGGTGCTCAGTCAAAAGAAAACCTCAACACATTTCATAGAGTATCTGATTGCCAAAATATTTTGAAATTTTAGAAAATTGTTAAAAACCTCAAAGTTTAAGATGAAATCATACTGGAATTTTAAAATACAACAAAGATAAAACACATGTGAAAAATGTCTGGAATATGGCAAAACAATGCTTTCAAGACAATTCATAGCCTTAAATAATAAATGACAAAAATAGATTCATTTTTGAATTATATAAATTAACCATCATTCTTTAAAAAATAGGGGAAAATAACCAAATAAATCCAAAGAAACTAGAATAGATAATATAATAAGGCCATAAATCAGTGAAGAACAAAACAATACAATGATAGATTCATAAACCAAAGGTTGTTTTTGTTTGAAAAAAAATTAACAAGATTGACATGCTTCTGGCAAAACTGATTAAATGAATAACATTTCAAATGAAAGGAGAAAGTAACAACAGTACGTTAGATTTAAAAGGTAATAAGTTTCTCCACTAAGATTAGGAGCAAGATAAGGATGCCTATTTTCACTACTTCTATTCAACACAGTGTTGTAAGTTTAGGTGAAAATAACTAGGCAAGAAAAAGTAACAAAAGCTATCCATATTGGAAAAGAATAAATGAAATGATCTCTGCTAACTGTTGACACGATCTCATATTAAGAAAACCCTCCCTAAGATTCTACACTTACACACACACATGCACACACGCACATACACCATCAAACTGTGTGCTGATTTTATGTACTGCAGCTTAGCTGAATGCATTTATTAGCTCAAAAATCAGTTTCTACACATGAACCATGAACAAACTGAAAAAGAAATTAAGAAAACTATTCCATTTAAATAGCATCAAAAGGAATGAAATACTTAGGAATAAACTTAACCCAAGAAGCAAAAGGCTTATACACTGAAAACTAAAAAATACTGCTGAATGAAATGAAAGAAATCATAAATAAGTGGAAAGGCATTTTGTGCTCATGGATGGAAAGAAATAATATTGTAACAATGCAATACTATCTAAAGCAGTCTAAAACTCAATACAATTTTTTATCAAATTCCAACTGCACTTTTTAAAGAAATAGAAAAATGCATTTTAAATTCACACGAAATCTCTTGTGAAAGAACAAAGTTGGAGCACTCACACTTCCAGATTTCAAAACTTATTACAAAGCTGCAGTAATCTAAATCTATGCTAATGTGAGTCTGACAATAAGATATATAGACCTAGGGAGTATAATAGCAAGTCCAGAAATAAACTCTCTATTTTATGGTCAAATGATTTTTGACAAAGGTGCCAAGACCACTCAGTGGGGAAAGGAATTCTTTTCAACAAATGGTGTTGGAAAAACTGGCTATCATCATGCAAAAGAACCAAGTTAGAAGTTTACCTAACACCATATACAAAAATTAACTCAAAATGGATCAAATACATAAACATAAGAAAAAAATCTATAAAACAACCCTCACAACTGGAGAAGCTACTAGCAGATCATGTATTTCTTAAGAGATTAAGATCCAGAATATATACATAAAAATAAATCTTAAACTCAACAACAAAAACTAACAACCCAATTTCATTTATTTATTTTATTATACTTTAAGTTCTAGGGTACATATGCACAACGTGCAGGTTGTTACATAGGTATACATGTGCCATGTTGGTTTGCTGCACTCATAAACTCGTCATTTACATTAGGTATTTCTCCTAATGCTATCCCTCCCCCAGTCCCCCTCCCCCCGACCAACCCTGGTGTGTGATATTCCCCACCCTGTGTCCATGTGACCTCATGGTTCAACTCCCACTTCTGAGTGAGAACATGCGGTGTTTGGTTTTCTGTCCTTGTGGTAGTTTGCTTAGAATGATGACAACCCAATTTTCAAAATGGGCAAAAGACTCGAATAGACATTTCTCCAATAAAGATATATACAAATGGCCAATAAGCACATGAAAAGATGCCCAACATCACTAGTCATTAGGAAAATGCAAATCAAAGCTACTGTGTAATACTTCAGTCTCATTAGGATGCCTAACATCAAAAGAAAATTGAGGAGTGCTGGTGGGAATGTGAAATGGTGCAGCCACTGTGGAAAGAAGTATGGAAGTTCCTCAAACGTTAAGTATAAAATTAACATATGATCCAGTAATTTCACTTCTAAGTATGTATCCAAAAGAATTGAAAGCAGGGGCTTAAACAGATAATTGTACACCAGTGTTCATATTAGCATTATTTACAATAGTCAAATGTCCATCAACAGATGAATAGATAAATAAAATGTAGTGTATACACATAATGGAATAGGCTTAAAGAGGAACGAAATTCTGATGAATGCTACAACATGGGTGAAACTTGAAAAAATTACGCTAAGTGAAATAAGCCAAACACAGTAGTATATATATTGTATTATTTTACTTATATGAGGTACCTAGAATAGTGAAATTCATAGAGACTGAAAGTGGACCAAAGGTTATCAGGATCTGGAGATGCGGAGATAAGGGGAGCCATTGCTTAATGAGTACAGAGTTTTTGTTTGGGATAATGATAAAGTTTAGGAAATAGTGGTGATGGTTGCACATTACGAATGTACTTAATGCCTTTGAATTGTACACTTAAAAATGTTTAGAATGGTAAATTTTATGTTGCATATATTTTACCCCAATATAAAATCATAATGGGACGTACCACCAACAGGAGCAAGATAAAGATGCCTATTTTCACTACTTCTATTCAACATAGTATTGTAAGCTTTAGCCAGAATAATTAGGCAAAAAAAAGTAACAAAATCTACCCACATTGGAAATAAATAAGTGAAAGATCTATGTTCACAGCTGACAAAATTTGCCATTGATTGTAAATGCTTAGACAAAATGCAAAATTTTCTAGAAAAATATTACTTAGTAAATGTAATTACTGACTGAAGAAGTAATTAATAGTGGTAATTGTATTATGATTACTGAAGAATCAAAACAAACTTTAAACATACTTCACAAGGAAAATATCTGAACTAGATAGTTTTATGGGGAAAAGTATCATATTTTCAAGAAATATATCATACCATTTTGTATAAATGCTTCCAAACAACTTTAAAGGCAAGTGGGAACATATCCCAATTCATAGACACTACAATCATACAAAGACATTAGAGGAGGAAAAATTATAGGCCCATTTCACTCATTATTATAAATATTTAGCAAAATATTATTAACACTTTGAATTCACAAGCTATAAATAAGATAATTTGCCACCATCAAGTTTGGTTTCCCATAAGTGTATTTTGTAATTTAAAAGAGAAAAAGAATCTATGATCATCTCAACAAATTCGGAAAAAGCATTTGATAAAAGTTAATCCCATTTATTATAAGACTCAGTTTATTAGGAATAGAATTTTGGTAATTTGATAAATAATATGTCTGAAACTTTAAGGCAAACATCCTAATTAATTATTCCCCTCAAAATCATTCCTTTTGACATTCAACTTTGTATTTGAAATTCTAGCCAAGGTAATAAGGTAAGAGAAGAAAAGTGATATGTTTACAGTATCAGTCTATCTCTTCATACAGAATATAGTATTAAGAGAAAACATTTAAGTTACAAAATGTCACACACAGCCTGATATCCTTTATATATACAAAGTTAAAAGCAACTAAGATAAAAATAAGTCGATCACGTTTTCTTAGCCCAATGCATGGTAGACTAGCAAAGGAGAAAGAACAGACTACGGCAATGCTGTCAAGTGTGATAACAACTGTAGAAATGACAGTAACAATTTCACAATGCTGCCAGATTTTCTTTTTAAATGCCTAACTGGAGTTTTCTGTATAGTTTTAAATTAATTAAGTTTTAACTGATGTTGATATGAAAGTAATTCTACACATAAGGTATATGTTTCATAAATTTTTTTGGATAAGACCAGTAAGTAGTTTGACATAATATTTCTTATCTACAAAAATTCTACCACAGTAATAGCTCCTTAAAGGGAATTTTTCCTACCTCTTCAGGCTTAGATATTCTGATTCTATTCATCAAATTTGTTACTCTTAGTCTCCTACTCTACTACTGTGTAAAGATGCTGATTTAATTACATGTAGAATGATTCTATACAAAATTGTGAAACACTGTTTACCATATATCCTTATCCTCTAAATGGAATGCTTAAGGATCAAAGTTTCCATTACACATTTGCTTACTGTTAGGATAAGGAATTGTGTGCATTTGTCTCACATTTTATCAAAACGGCGCCTTTTTTTTTTTCTTTTAGTTGAAGTTATGAATGTCTCCAAATTGCAATTTTAAGTCTGGAAGAAAAGACAGTGAAACTTTTATTCAAATTTAGTGCATTGGCAACATGTTTTTGAGACAATACATGTTTTCATAACCCTAGAAAAATATAGCTTTGTCTTTGTTTAAAATCAGTGCTGCCCTATAAGAAAATAAAATCTGGGTCCAAAATTATCGTGGAAACATCTAAGTAAAATTGACCTCTGAAAATGTTTATATGTCCATCTATTCTTATCAGGACAAATACAGGACAACATAAATAATCTGACCTGAATTCCACATATGCTTTTTCTACTGTTTTGGCCCCTTCCCTCTTCATATTTTATATCTGATCTATCACTCAGATATGACTTTTTTTAAGAGTTATTTCTCAGTTTGAAAATTCTTCGCTATTCTCGTATTTCAAGATCCTCAAGGCCCTAAGCCTAACTTATGTTCCCCGCCACTAGTATTTCTTCATCTCTCTCAATTAACTACCACTACCCCTCCCAGACTAACTCATAGTTTAAAAGTACAACTTCCTTCTGCTTTCTCCCAGTCAAAAAATCTGAAATCTAAAATCTTTCTGCCTTAACTCATGTATTAAGCCCAAATTCTTGCGTTTAGTTTTCAAAATCTCGCTGCATGGCCCCACTTCCTCTATTCGACATTATTTCCCACTACTCTCAAGATGAAAGATTTCTTACCACCACTTGTAAACATACTGTGCCCATGGCTCTCAACAATAGACTTCAAACCCTAGCGGGAGGGAGGGTGTGAGGGGGAAGAATGTTACTGCAAGGAATCTGTGAATTTATATATTGGGAATTTTTTTAAGAGGATAATAAAATACAAGCATGATCCTAACATATGTGCTATGTCATAGACAGCTGAGTTATTTATTACACGCCAGGTATTAAACCAAGCATGTTTCATAATAATAATTTAAATAACTATATCTCAAGTAATCTTTATAACAACTCTAGTATTACAATTGTCATTTTAAACATAAAATAATTAAAGCTCTAAGAAATGAAATCAACATTTCATGATCATATAGCTTTATAAAGAAGTAGAGAGCTTGGATTCAAACCAAGGAATGTCTAACACAATATCCGGATTCTTTATTATCTACCCTATATGTAGAAGGGCCTTGCCTTTAAAACTTTTACTCTAAAGTGTTTTGAGTACTAAAAAAAGTTACAAGGCATTGGATTTAATTTTTCTCAGTTTTTCCCACTGCTGTTTTCTGCACTACCAATGTCCCCAATCCTTCAATAAGCATCCAAATCTAAGGCTCAACTTTGGGTAAGCCCTCTTCAGCACTCCTCCTCAGGCCAGCCTGGTTTATTTTTCCTTTCACCCTAATAATATGGGGCTAACAAACTTGCAATACATTTTCTAATTGAATTTAAATTAATTGTTTTATCTTTCTCCATTTTTATTCACTCAGCAAGAGAAAAGGCATTATAGTATACATTTACCATGTTCCTGAAAATGGATTATACATGTAAAGCTAAGAATCTTTGGCATATATATGTGTATATACATATACATATACATATACGTATAGGTATACATATACATAATGTCCTAGATAATTTCATTATAAATACAAAAATGTAAAAAAGTCTCATATATAGTCACATATTTTATTTCCAGATAATTTATTAGTAGAGATAACAAAAGGAAAAAAATACCTTACATATATGTGTCTGTGCACTATCATATATTTAATATGAGTGTCAAGGGAAACTGAGGGAGTATTTTGAGTTGTTTGGATCCTATATTGTGTTTTTTGTGAAAAAATTCATTGTGACCCTAACATGGTAAAAGATTAGATAGAATAACTGTAGACAAAAAAGGAAAACAAACTTCACGTATAAAGAGGATCACTGTAGGAGAGCCTAGAGTGCACAATGCACGCAAAAAATTGGCGTTTGACAGATTATTGTCTTTCCTTTTGGGTGTTTATTAATGTAGATGCAATAAACAAGGTCTTTATAGTTTCAGGACACACACCATTAATATTCCTCTAAATTTGTTTTCTTTGCTACTAAAGCAGAGGTATACAGTTTAAATGACATGCACTGAATAGAGAAATCCCACTGTGTTATTGCTGTTATTATTTTTGTCCTATTATGACATATGTAAATATAATGCGTTGAGCTGGAGTAGGAGATCCCTTGTCCTTGGTGAGCTGGTTTATACATATAGTGGCAGATTATCTGGAAATACAATATGTGACTATATGCAATAATAGAAAAGATAAAGTACAAAACAAAGCATGATAATTTATAAATACTTTTGCATCATGCCTATTATATACATATGACCTCTTTAGTAATAAATAAAAACAATTAATTTAATATAAACACTGCAACAATTAGTTTGAAACCCTCATCTTTTGATTAAAAAGTAATAATAAACCGGAGTTTTAATATTTTTTACTAAATATACTGTTATAATTTTTTACTATAGTCCAGAGCACTAAAAATAATCTTGAAAGTAAACACGCTTGTCAATACAGCAGAATATATTTTATGCGTTTCAAAGCTTAATGTTTACATACCTTATTTTATTGACTATAAGTTTATAAAGTTTAAATTCAGTATTTCAGGTGGTTTCATCTCCAAACACTGAAAGAATTCCAAAATATACTTGCTCACCAGTTTTAACTTTGAAGTGTCTATAACCTTCACAATAGCAATGGTTTTCTCTTTCTCCTTCATCATTTTCTTTTCCTTAAACTTGCAAACAATAACCAAGAGAACTGTGCAGAAACCTCTACACTAAAGTGAACTTCGGTTCTTCATTGGACTTTGAGACTAATCTTGTCTAGATCGTGATTGACAAAAGCTTGCTCACTGATGTTATGCAGTCCTTTCAAGTTCCAACCAAGCACAGGGGGTTGTTAATATTTACTCATTCCTCGTCTCTGGAATGATCTTGAACTATAACAGTTGACTTAGATTACCAAATGCCACCAGCATTTACAGACACTCGATTGAAAAAATACCTATACGTGTTAAAAGAAATGAGTTACTATGTACAACCACGTCTCTGAAAGAAAGGGGTGAAACTAAGACCAATGGGTGTAAATAATACACACATCTAAACTCAACGGCTAAGCAATCATTCAGCTGGAGTGTGCCAGATGATGAGATCTGTCTCAGACCCCTTCAAATCATAGGATTCTGTAGTTCTATGAAATGGCTACTTCCCTGAGACCGCTGGCACAGCAGAATGGGTAGAATCCATCCAGGGCTGGATTCAAGGCCTTACTTTGCCATTCATTAACTATATGAACTTGGGCAAGTTACTGAACTTCTCTAAGCTGCTTTCCTCATATGTAAAATTTTAATAGGAAATAACAATCTCATAGGTTTGTTGTGAAATTAAATGTAGTTTTTCACTAAAGGTATTTTGCATAATTCTTGTCGCCTAGTAAGTAACCAATGCACGGTAGCTATTATTATTGTTGTCTTTATTCTTGTTGCAGTAGTACCATGCTACTGCAACAAGAATAAAGTATTCCTGAATAGGAATTATAATGAAAACAATTATTTCAATACTATGTGTGAATTTTAGTCATTTATTTAACATGCATTTGTTGAGCCCCTGTGATGTGTTAGTCACTATGCCGGGTACTAACAACAAAAAAACAGGCTACTGTTTTAGGCTCCAGAGACACAGCAGTAAATGAGACAGACAAAATCCCTGTCTCCAAGGGGTTTGCATTCTACAGGGGGAAGCACAGAATAAACAGGTAAATGCAGTAGTAAATAAGATCATTTGTGTTACACTACTCATAAGTCAGAGGGTAAATAAAATAAGACATTGATTTGAGGAGTCATGGAGTAGGGTCTTACAGTTAGGGTAATTGTGAAAGGCTCCTTTGACAAGCTGACATTGACTAAAGATCTGAATCATAAAGAGGTAACCATGTAAAGATTTGAGACAAAAGCATTCCAAACTAAGAAAAGGCAGTGCAATGGTTGTAAGATAATATTCCTGTCATGTTTAAGGAGGAGAAAGGATGCCAATGAATCCAGACCCTGAAGTCAAAGGGAAGTGCTGACTATATGCTGGATTATATTCTGAGTATTTCAGAAAGTTAATAAAATGGTAAGTTAGGAGAAACAGGGTGTGATTAATGGTAATGTTAATAAAATGGTAAGCAAGGATAAACAGGATGTGATTATTTCTTTAGGAAGATTATTCTGGCTGCTCTGTGAAGAACAGCTGTAAGGGAACAAAATGTGGCAGGAAAGCTGGGTCAGAGCCTGTGGCTGTAGTGAGAGATGATGGAACGTGTTTTACAAGAGGACATGATAGGAAGCTGTGAGATTCTGGAAATCTTGGATGTGGATTACAAAAACATATTGATAGATGTGGGTATGGGAGTAAGAGAGAGAAAAGCAAAGAATGACCATTTTTGTTTCTTTCACATGAACTAAAAGCACATTTTGGAGGGAGGACTTCTTTTCAGTCATGTTATGCTTAAGATATCTGTTAGAACCACAAAAGATATCAAGTAAGCAGTAGAATATATAAGTCTGGCATATAGGGGATTGATCTAGGCTAGAGATGTGTTGATGTTACCTATAGGACATGTACTGATATATGAGAAAAGAGGACCAAAGACTGACCCTTAGGACACTCCAGAATTTAGACATCTGTGACAGGAAAAAGAACCAGTAAAATGAGTGAAAAATCGGAGAATCCACGGAATCCCAGATAGCTCTTCAAGAAGAAGGAAGTGGTCAACCATGTCAAATGCCACTGAGAAGCCAAGTCAAGTGACAATGGAGAATTTGCTACTGGATTAGTTTGCTATTGATTGCTATTGATTGGCTTGCTATTGGTTTGCTATTGATTGGTTTTAAGAGCCCTTTTAGAATTGTGAGGACAAAAGCCCTACTGGAGAGGAGAGAATGAGAGGGAAGGAAGTCGAGGCAGGGAGAAAATGGGGGCAGTGAGTATTTGTGTGTGTGTATGTAAAGGAGTCATGAACTAGCCTGGTAGCCAGAGAGGAAATGTGTTTAAAGGGTGCTGTTTGGTTTGGTTTGCTTTTAGTGAGTGTTATTAAAGACTGATAAATGCTGATATTTATAATCCAGTAGATCAGCTGAAGATCTAGAAGGAGGAGCTAGAGAAGAAAAGTCCTTTGGAAGGGATCCCAGACACGAATGGTAGGGCTAGCTTTAGATAATGAACTAGGACAATTATTCACATGGGAGCTAGTTATTTAAAAGAGCATGGCAACTTCTCCCCTCTCTCTTGCTCCCTCTCTTACCATGTGACACTCTGGCTCCCCTTCCTTTCTGCCATGACTAAAAGCTTCCTGAGGCCCTCACCAGAAGCAGAGACCAGGGTAATGCTTCACGTATACAGCCCGCAGAGCCATGAGCCAAATAATCCCCTTTTCTTTAAAAAGTACCCAGCCTCAGGTATTCCTTTATAGAAATGTAAAATGGACTAACGCAGACAACCCATGTCATATAGTAGGTAAACATAATAATAATTATTGGTAAATATTCTCATTTTTGATGCTTATTTTAATAAACTTCTGTTAATTTAGCCTGACTAGAATCCATTCACATTTGCTTGGGTAACAACTACTGCTTTCTTGGTTCCCATTCTTAGTCTGGGCAATTTGTTGTGGAGGGCTGTTCAAGCCACGGCTCTAGGGTAGGCCCAAGACCCAGAAACATTGGCTTAGAAATAGATATGTGACAGAAGCTGCTCTATTATCCCAGAGCTTTAACCGGAACTAAGAAGAAAAACACTTCTTCTTAGGTATCCCATACTAACTGAATGTTTCCATTAGGATGCATTTGTTTTTGAGAATCAGAAAATCCTGATATATTTGGCTTATAAAATGAAGAAAAAAAACCTTACATATCCATAGGCAAAATAATTCTCCAGGGGCATATAAGCAGCATTTCTTTCCATATCTGTTGATTTTCTCTTTCCCTTTGTTTCTTTTGTTTTTCCTCACTTTATCTACCTTTTGGGGGGAAAAAAAAAGGCTACAGAAGCCCCATAAATCATGGAGAAGCAAAAAGCCTTCTCTTTCTTGAAATTATAGACTGAAGTAAACTTCCAAGCAGGTCTCAGTATCCTGCTCAACTTGCCAGAATTGCAGCACAAGCCCATTCTTAAAACAATCTCTGGCAAGGGAAATGGGGCCACCAGAATTGGTTTAAATTAATCAGAAACTTCCTCTTTCTTGTGAAGGAATGGATGTCTGAAAAAAAACTAGGTTAGCAAGAAAAAAGTGTATGCATGGCTGGGAATAGGCTATGACAGTGTCTGTTCAATGGCTGAGAATAAAGCCAGCACAGAAGAAAACAGAGACAAATTTACAAAGGGATGCCCACATACAATATTACTTAGGGATTTTTAGATGGCATGAACCAATAAATTCCTTTCATGCTTAAGCCCCTTATGAGTCAGGTTAACCACCTGCAACCAAAAGTTCACTGGCTAATATACTTACTCAAAGCTTTTTTCTGAATCTAACAAGTCTTTGCTTTTATCTACATAAACTATAAAAATCCTTCAGAGTTTCCTACCCCTATTCTGCCAGCTATTCTTGTACATTCTCTTTTTTCTCACTTCTTGCCTTATGTTGTTCTCTTAACTTGCTACTTTTCTGCCTTCATGTCTATCTCTTAAAATCTTAACTATACAGTACTTCATAACTATATTTCAAACATCACCTCTTTCTAAAGGACTTCCAAAAATTCTCACTTTCGCATGGTTTCTCCTTCATTTGAGCTGCAGAGCAAATCTCTAACTAGCATTCAAAATGAACACATGTAGTCTATATCAATTAAAACAGCCTTCGGAGACCAATATTTTTAATTATTCCCATAATACAGAAATAGATACCAAAGCAAAGGCAGGTTACGTGATTTGCACAATGTCTGGACTAGAAAGGGGTTTGACCCAAGTTCTGCATTCCTTCCCGCCTTGACTCTCAGGCACAACTCATTGTGCTACCCCATTATATTGTCATCTCTTGACATGTGAATTGTGCCTTACTCGACTTTCAGTCTCATATTGTGTGAATATTATGTTTTACATATAATAAGTATTCAGTAAATATTTGGTTAATTGAACTGCTTTGTTTTATATGTGGATCTAAATTATCAATAATCTTTGGTTAGTTAACAGCAGATATTTCTTTATGTAAATACACTTAGGCCAGTAATATCCATCTATTTAAAAGTACATTCTGTATATCAAAAGCATATTCCCAATGAAATTCATCACCAGTTTTTTACTGAGTAAGCCATTCTACAAAGACTCTACAAAACAAGTAGATAATTTGACAGAGAATGTTTCAGTATACAATTTCAATGAAGTAAGTACCACGTACAAAGAAGAGAAGACTGCAGGAAATTAATATCATTTCCTCAAACTCAGAAGTTGAATATTGGTTAAGAAAATGGGATCCTCATGCTGTGAAATTAGAAAGGGAGATATTAGCGTTAATATCAAATCTATCTAGAGAATTAGTTTTCATGTCACTATGCTATTTGAAATCTGAAGAGAAAAAAGGTAGAGTCATCATTCTATATTTAAAAAAATGAAAACTGAAAAAAAATCCTACAACAGAAAACAGATTTGAAACCTCATCTGATATTTAGCAGGTAGAGTTAGTATTGGCGACTTGACTAGCACGATGTGGAGGTCCTGCATACTAGAGAAAAGGAGAAAGGGACACTTCTCTCATTAGATAGTCTACTTAAGAATTGATACAGAAAAAAGGGATGCTTCCACCAACATTTTTTTGTAGGCCCTAAATTGAAAACATTCATCATAATGTAGTCTAGCTTATTGACTTATTGATGAATAGTCCACAACTCAATATAGTCAGAATTCACTTTTTTTAAATTAAATATTTAAAGTAACAATTCAATTGCGATCTTTGAGATTCTTTTTTCTCTTGTTCTCTTAAAGACTGTAAACTGTAAACAAACGAACAATAATCCTTCAAAATATGTTGAAAGAACTTATACACCCTTTACAGATAACATTTTTATGATTCATAAATGAACAATCAGAAGGCGCATAGCAAGCAAATAGGAGATAAGACACTATCCCTTCATATTGCAGGAATTTGTACTGATTTCAACGTAGAAGTCTTCCTACATACTTTAAAGGAGGGTGAGGCCTGTTCTATCTTTTTCAATTTGACTTTAACCTCTGGCTATTGGCTTAGAAGTAAATTTATATTTTTCATTGTTGCAATGTTTTCTTTCTTCTACGAAGGTATAGAGCCTCTAAATCTGAAAGCTGTATTAGTCATGGTAAAATAGTTAAAATTTAGTCATGACCTTATAAGAGTGTTTGATTACTTGCTGTGCTTAAAATAGAAAATCTAAAGATTAAATTCCTTACAGAAAATGCTAGCAAATTAGATATATCGTTAGATGCATGTATATAGGATTAGATAGATAGAGACAGAGAGAGAGATTAGTACAAGCACTATATTCTTCTTCAACCATTAGATAACCTTTTTTTCTGCACCAATAAATATTTTCTAGTATTCATCTTTTATCTTGTCTGTTTAAAAGTGCAGAAAAAAGCATCAGTTGCTAATCAAATTTTTTTATTATCAGAGTGTATTCATTTCCGTTTCAATGACCTTCTTGGGTCTGAAAGCACTTACTGTTCTTTGCATTAGCAGAGGAGAGTCTGCTCCTTCCTCTTTAAAACTTGACTCCATACCGATTATATCCTCAATAACGTCCTCCATCTAGCAAAATATAATACATTTAGAATATTGTACATAATGATAAAAGTTGTGCTTCAGTCTGAAATCAGAGAGAAAAATTCTAGCAATCTTTATAAGTTTTTTAGACAATTTAAATTGAGGTTATATATACATATATAAAACCTATATATATATATATATATATATATATATAAACACAGATATCTTTAGCATTGAAAATGCAGGAATCCTGACAATCTTTAGTCTGTTGCTTTTTCTTGCATTTGTGTCCAAAGGCTGACAGGTGACAACTTGGCAAATCACCCTTGGCTAGTCTCTTGAAAATCAGTATCTACATAAATAGAGTGGTTATCATGAAATATCTCAAGGCAGATAGGGTCCCTACAGTTAATATGTACAGAGATTACTTTCTACAAACTTTATTTTTCTTTTAAAATGTTCTGATTGCATCTTACATGTGGATATCTAAATATTCATGGTTAAATATTACCCAGTACATTCCTGTAGACATAGAATAGATAGAAACATTTCATCCTACCTTCTCTAAAGACCAATAATAATAGGTAATAGCAATAGCAATAAAAAAACAACAATAATAATGAACATTTTAAATAGTAACAATAAAAATCATTTTTATAGTGCATGAGATGTACCAGGCATGCTTCTAAGTGCTTTACACACATCATTCATTTAATACTTATAATAACCCTATGAAATGAGTACTTTGCTATATAGAAAAGGAAACTGAGAGAAAAAAATTCAATAATTTGTCCCAGATTATATAGTGAGTGAGTGGTGGAGGATGGACTGACATCCTAGAAATCTGGCTCTATAGTCCAAATCTCATTGGCTTTCTATTTCCTTTCTCAGTTCTTTTCTAAAATAGAAACTTTCCTTCCCTTCTGTACTTTAGCTGGGGGAGATTTTAAAAGTTTATATGTTTAAAAAAATGGTTGTTTCTCTCTCTCTTTCTCTCTCTCTGCTCTAGCTCTAGCTCTCTTTGTTTCCATCATATTCCATTTAGTTAAATTTTTAAATGTGATACAAACTCAAAGATATTGTGAATGTTTTATTTATATAACTATAGTACTGTGAATTTCCCATGATATATGCAGATACAGTCAGGAGTACACTCTAATAGATATGGAAAAATATCTTATAATTCTATTGATGTTATCTTCAAAGCAAGATATCTAGGAACTTAAGAGAATTAAGTGTTCGGAGAATTCTACTAAGATACTCCAAAAAATACAGAACACTATTCATATCTTAACAAATATTAATTAAGCAATGTTTACTGTGAGATCTTGTGGTTAGAACTGGAGCTACCATAGCCAACAGCAGGAAATTCTTATTCTTATGCAGCTCAAAGTCTTAAGGAAACAGACCCATGAACAGCTTAATAACAAATAGTGGGCTGAGGAAATGAAAGCAGGTAGAGGATACAGCTTGATGAAAATGGTTGTTATTTTATAAAGTGCATCAGAGAAGATTTACTGACATTTGAACAGAGATAAGATTAACATGGGAAAAGGTGATCCTTGGGAAAGGAATAAGAAACACCTAAAGTAGGAACAAGTTCAACATGTTTGAGAGAGAATGAGCACTAATGGGAATACAGCAGAGTGCGCAAAGGCAAGAGTGGTTAGAGATGAAGTAGAAAAGTACGCAAGAAACTGACATCACAGAATCCTCAAGGCCAGTGGTATCCAATAGAAATTTCTGCAATGATGGGAATGTCCTATATCTGAAATGACCAATGTATTAATAGTAATAACTAACCACATACCCACATATGACTACTAAGCACATGAAATGTGGTTAGTGTAACTGAGAAACTGAAATTTTAATTTCATTTAATTTTTTTAAATGTTACTGAATTTGGCAGGGTGCAGTGGCTCACACTTGCAATCCCAGCACTTTGGGATGCTGAGGCATGCAGATCACTTGAGGTCAGGAGTTCTAGACCAGCCTGGCCAACATGATGAAACCCTGTCTCTACTGAAAAATACAAAAATTAGCTGGGCGTGGTGGTGTGTGCCTGTAGTCCCAGCTACTTGGGAGGCTGAGGTGGGAGAATCACTTGAACCCGGGAGGCAGAGTCTATAGTGAGCAGAGATTGCACCACTGCACTCCAGCCTGGGTGACACAGTGAGACCCCATCTCCAAAAAATAAAAATAAATAAGTTACTGAATTTGGACTAACTTTAAATTCAAATAGCCACATGTGGTTCATGGGTACTACAGTGGAGGGTGTAGCTCTAGCCATGGTCAGATGTTAAATCCTTGTGCACAGAGAGATCTTTAAAGAACCTAGGTTAATACATGTGCATATTTTGTTTCTTTTGTTTGGTCCAGTCTCTGAAATTCTTTAAGTAAATTCTTGATTGTTATTAAACTGGAATTTTTATTTTGTGATATTTTACTCATATTCTACCACTAAATGGGCAAAAACCTTATACTGAACAGATGTGAAGAAGACTTGAGGAAAGAAGATTGCTAAACATAATTTATGGGGAGTGCTTTTCATTTGGATACTTGGAGTGGATTCAGTAAAAGTTACACATAAGTCATTCATCTATTTTCTCTTTGGAAACTTATGTCATAAATGACGCGGTCTGTTTAATTTTTCATGTTGACTATAAAGCATGCTTAGGTTTCCCTTATTCCAGAAAGAAACTTTTCTTTGTTACATGTGAAACATCCTCCTTTGGAGGCTGTGCCTTTGCCTTTAACACTACTATCCTTCATTTCTGTCATCTACCTACATGACTACTTTTTTCCCTAATTTCAGTTTTACCATTATCTTAATGGATGTTAAAATCTAAAATCCAGCCTAAAACCTTCACAACTTCTAAGTATCTCCATAATTAAAAACCTAAGAATCCATTTGTTATTTTAAAAAGACAACAAACACACCATTTTGTATCAGATGAAACAGAATTAATAGATCAGACAAAATAAGAATTACAAACCCACAAGTAAGCATCCTCAGAATAATAAATTAAGATCATAAGAATACAAAGAAAGAGCAAATTGCTTGACAAAAGTAAAAATGGAGATTTTTTACATTCAAGGACAAGGACAAAGGAAAACATTTATACGTTTTCAGATATGTGAAAATAGAGGTTTACAAAAGAACAAGAATAAAACTTTTTAACAACACTGAGTACAAGAAGAAAATGGGATAATACTAGAAATATTAAAGGTAAAGAACTTTGAACCTACACATTTATAGCCAACAAAGTATCTTTTAAGTATGTGGATGAAATTAAATTCTTTTTGGAAATAAAAACTCAGAAACTTTAAGGCGAAAATACCTTTTAAAAACAGTTTAAGGAGTACTCCAGTCAGAAGATAAATAAAACCATGAAATTGATACAAAAAAAGAATGAGTAAAGAACAGTAAAATTTTTGGGATCTAAGTAACTCTATATATATGTAGAGAGAGACATACATGCATAATAATTATATATGTATTTCTATAGATAAGTACACATATATACATGAATTCTATACATACATAAATTCTATAAATCTCAATTCAGAAAGGTGGGTGGCAACAAGGAGATGAGACCATACTAAGGTAGATTTTTACTTAAGAGTATGACATATATAATGTTAAACAAGGATATAGATGTAGAAAAAAACATAATGACGACTCTTAAAATATTAGGAGTAACAAACAGAAAAGAAGATAAAAACTGACCAATGGAAGACAGAAAAAAGAGGGCAAAGAAACAGAAAGCATAGTAACTTAAAACATAAGAAATTATAACTGTTAAATCCTAATAGTAAAGTAAGTACAAGAATACAAATGAGTTAACATACTGATTGAGAAACTCTCTCTTGAATTAAGATTTTTAAAAGGTTTTGTAATATTTTGTCTATAAGAGACACACTTAAAAGCAAACAACAGAAAAAGCTGAAACGAGGTTAAAAAAGGTATCATAAATATAACCAACAGGAAATCCACAGTAGTGGTATTCATATTAAGCAATATAAAATTTAAGGTTAAAATCTGAAGGAAAAATAATACCAAGTGATCATGAACACGTATGAACCTAAAAATATATACAACTGTCAGAATTCTGTGGAAAAGTAAATCAACACTTGTAGTTGAATATTTTAACTCAGCACTCTCTAAATCTGATAGTTCAGCACATAAACCTAAGTTTAGACTTCTCTTTACATATACTTAAAGCCATGCCTTGGGTCTTCATTGCTTCATTTCTGAAATCTTAAAATCCATGATCTTACTCATCAAATGCAGCCTTTGTTTTAGATCCAGTCTAAACACTGGCAGATCACCTGAACAATTTTTATTTTGTGACCCTTCATGCCTTTGCTCTGTTACCTTTCTGTCCAACTATCCCAAACATCCCAGGTAGTCAATCTCTCCACCTTCTATTAACTCTGAATTCAAAGTAGAATGGCTTCTGCTCACCATCCTACTGACATCCTTTTGTTGTTATTTTTATTCATTCTTTGCCAAGTTCAACAGATATTGATCAGTTCTTATTTTACTAGACTCATCTGCTATATTTGGGTGTGTGAATCACTCGCTCCTTCTTTAAACTAATTCTTTCTTTGGCATCAATGACATCGCACTCTCCCAGTTATCTTTTTACTTTATTTTATGGGCCTTCTCTTCTGACCATCCCTTAAATGTTGGTCATCTTCAAAACAGTATCTTTAGCTATCACTCTCCTCACTGTATTCAGGTTCTGAAAGGGATTTATTTCTCATTCAAGCTTTCAAAGACCATCCGTATTCTGACAACTCTCAAATCTCTTCCTCCAGTCCAGCAAATTTGGATATCTAGCTGTCACCAACATCTCCATGTGATGATCTCACTGATACCACAGTTCAACATGTTTTAAGGGAGAGGCTCACTTTCTTGCACTGCACAATAGAAATAGACTCCCAGCTGTTCCCTATCCCTGACTCCAGACTTCTCCCTCTATATAGTTAACAAAGTGATCTAGAGTCAAATCTGATTACGTCACCCTAGCTCCCAAGTTTCAACCCTACAGTGACTTGATACTGTTTAATATGGAGTACTAGCCTCTCTGTAATTTGCTGATTACTTACTTCTTTGATGTCATCCTTTACCACCATCTGCCTTCTTTTCTATTCATTTCACACTGTTTCCCATCTCTATTCTGCACTCATGGTATCCCATCTGGCTAAATGCCCTACTAGTCATTTTCCTCTAAGTCTTTTTACATAATATTATAATTATTTGTTAACGTTTTCTCTTGCCCTCAACCTGAAGCTCCTATATGGTATAAATTATATAGGATGTGCAGTTTGTTCCCTGAGCATGTGGCAATGACAGCTGTCTGAATGAAGAAACAAATGAAATCTTATTGACCATTCTAAGTTCTTTTTTGAGAAATAGATTTTTTATTTTCATTTGTCTTTTGAACCTCTTCTCCTGGTTGTCTTCTAAGTTAACTCATTGTCACTTTCGTGCCAAACTCTACACTTCTTCTAACTACCATACTTCTCTTAACAGTCCCTTCATCTATGTATGTTATTCATCCTGTAAAGGCTCAAAAATCTCAAAATTGCACCAAACTCATCTTCCACCTTCACTTTCGTATATAATATGACACTGAGACGCATCAACATTACCCCCGAGTTCATTTCTTTTATTCTCTCTACCACCAATTTTCCTGATTCAGGCTATAACTAAATTGCACTGTAATATTCCGTCATCTGTTCATTTAGAAGGAAACTTAACCTCAAATCTTTCCCTCTCAACTGACATTTAAATGTTTATGAAGCATTGCTTTGATTATGATACTTTTGTACTCAAAAACTTGCTCTCACAGCAGATCCATTGAGAGTTGTGTAGTAAATATCAATTTTCTTCTTCTTTCTTACTAATGTTTTTGATGAAACAATATGCTCAGAAGAAAAATGCATTTTTCTCAGCTTCACATCAGCTAGATGTGGCCATGTGACACAGTTTTGACTAAGTCATAAGCATAAGTCCCTTGTGAATTTCTGCAAAATTTTTCCTTTCCTCATGGAGGCATTCTCCTTGCTTCTCTCTCTACCGTTCATCTGGTTTGAGGGTCTGAGAGGTGAAGCAGCCTTCTTGTGATCACATGAGGCCCATTAAGATAAAAGTCACATAGTAAAGAAGAAAGATAGAGGAAGAACTGATCTATGTTGACATCACAGAGAACTACAACAGCCTCTGACTACTTACTTCCGGCCTACTTTTCATGAGAGTTGCCCTGTTTTAAAAATGGAGATAATAGGGGCTGGGCATGGTGGCTCATGCCTGCAATCCCAGCACTTTGGGAGGCCGAGGCAGGTGAATCACTTGAGGTCAGGAGTTCAAGACCACCCTGGCCAATATGGTGAAACTCCGTCTCTACAAAAAACACACAAAAAAATTAGCTGAGCGTGGTGGCTTGTGCCTGTAGTCCCAGCTACTTGGGAGGGTGAGGCACGACAATCTCTTGAACCCAGGTGGTGGAAGTTACAGTGAGCCAAGATCGTGCCACTGCAGGCCAGCCTGGGCGACAGAGGGAGACTTGTCTCAAAAAAAAAAAAAAAAAAAAAAGGACATAATAGTAAACCATAGTGCTGTTTAAAAATTAATTTAAACTACCACCTGACATAAAATAAAGACTAAATGACTAAATGAATACTCTCTTATTTTTGTTGTTAATATCACTGTTAATATTCTATGTTGTTAATAATTATAAGATATAACTGTATAAGATTATATGAGATAATATAAGATTATTATGGGAGAAAAATTTGTAACTCTCATTTAGTTAAATTACGGGAAGTGATTTTCTCTTGCATGTTCCTAATGCAGATCTAATTGATACAGTCCCCCACTACCTTGGAATCATGGTCTAAGTTCCCAGATCTGCATTTAAGTCCTGTAGCCCCACTCTAATCCTCCTTTCTAACCTCAGTCACTTATTTGTACTGAATTGTATCACTCTGAAACCCACTTATGCTTGTCTACTCTGCCCTTAGCTTACAGCATTCTCTACTCAAAAAATTATCTTCTGTCATCTTTGCTGTTGATGTACCTGTCTTTCAACACCAACTCAAGTATTACCACTTCCAGAATTTCCTGAGACCTCACACTGAAAAAGTTTATCTTCCTTCTGATTTTCTAGAATACTTTGATTTCACTTTTCTAATGGTTCTTCTCAAATTATACCATATTACTTAAAGTATCACTGTACCAATAACAGCAAGTAGAAAAATATTATTGAAATAAGGGCACTCATTATTCATTAACTTATAAATTTGCCAAAAATATGCACTGATTATTAATTGGCAGAAATTTGTCTTAGGAGCTAGATATTAAAATGTGAATAAGGTATGGTATTTTCATCAAGGAATTAACAGACTAGAAGATAAGAAAATCAAAAAAGGCATAATTAAAATGTAGCATGTGCTGTGAGAATGCCGTGAAAAGTGCAATTGTTATCCATATGATATCAGCATTGCTATGAAAACTAGATAACAGGTGCTAAGCCCAGACAGAGCATCACCAGGGAAAGCACCTTAGACAAGAAACCTGAAATGAATTTTGAAGGACGAGCTAGAATTATCCAGACAAATGGTCGTGATCAAATAAGCAGGAGGTAAAGAAAAAGATAAGGAGAACCTGGCCACCATGACAACCAGTGGTGAACCCATAAAGCTGAAACATGAAGCTCTATGGGGATACTAAAGGATAAGTCTGAGCCAGGTGGAAGGGTTAAGTGCAGAAGGGTCCACGTGCTATGGGCAGAAGTTTGAATTGTATCTTAGAAAGACACATGTTACAAAATGCTTCTTTTGATTTTATATTTCATCTTAAAGATTTTCAGTCTTCAAGTTACTCCTAATTCCAGTTACCAAATCCTGAATCTAAAGCTGTTCTCAGACTTATCCTGTGGTAGCTATGATTTCTGGGGTCTTTGAATTGATAAAATGCTCCCTGATGTCACAGGTGGAAAAGTCTTGGGAGAAAAAGAAAAAAAAAAAAGATGGCAACAGACCCCATCTCCTGAGCTCCCACTCTGCCCTTGTGTTAAAAATTTAAAATTCAAGTATCAAAACAATTCTACAACATGTACACATATGGGTGAGAGAAATTAAGGACTGAAACCACACAGATATACTATAGTGACTATATCCAAAGACTATACACTTTCTGCCTTGAGTCACAGACTCCAAGCACCAGTAAAAGTATTAGACTATTGCAACAGCACGGGGTCTATCCTAGCTATCAAAGATAGTAAGTCTGTGAATGATGGCAGTATGTGAAAATGTATAAACATACCAAATTCAAAGAGACCACACACTGATTAAAACTATTACAGACTCAGTAAAACTGTGATTAAATGGACATTAATGATGGTTGGGAGATACTTTTGTATACATAATTTAAAATATGATGGTTTAAAAAAATAGAAAAAAAAATTGTCTATAGCCATTGTTCGTTCACATTGCCCCAAGGCCAGAGCAATTCTTGGGACTTTTAACCCTTCTGAGCCATGAGATTCTTTGATTGAGAGCACACAAAGACCACTAAACCATGTGAATTTTCTATATATATATAAACTCAGGATAAAAGCAAAGGTAAGATATGTGCTTAAAGAATAAAAAAAAAAGGCAGAAAGTGATCTATGTTGCTTACCCATTCTCATTTTTTAGAGTACATATTTTATAAAATATATAATAAAATCATTTCTAGGTTTTACCTAGAATTAACTGGCACATGCATATCCTTCAAGATTTGTTTTTCTCTTTAGAAATCAATCTTTCACACAAGAAAATGAACTTTGGGAGAAGTAGTTGTAGGATAAATTGTACTGTGTGTAGATCTAACATTTACTGAACAGATTATTTCATCTGATATATATTTTTACAGTCTTCATAGACTGAATAGAGAACCTCGTTCTACATTCATTTTTTAGGAAAGTTTTTATATATCCACTACTGTAAAGTTTGAGTAAATATACACGTAGGTATTTACATTCGGTTTTAGATTTCAAAAAGTCCCATTTTTTATTGTTTTATTTTTTATTAACAATCTACCAGACCCTTATTTTTTTCTCTTTTCCAGGTTAACATGAAATTTGCTAAAAAAAAAAATTCTCTATCATTTGGAATTTAAATAATGGGATTCTGAGCATTATCCTTTTGTGCCTCGAGGCTACAGGCTTAATATATGGTAAGCATTGACCTGAAATCGGCAATAATCACCAGGAATGTAGATTGGGAGATTAAACCTGGGAGATCATAGGACCATAGCTTTATCTAACAAATCTAATGGAAAAAAGAAAAGAAAGCTCAGTTATTAATGTAGTTTTTTATAGTGAAACATTAAAGGAAGTCTTTTTTCTAGTACCAGTGTTTCCCAGTTCTATTCATACTTCAATGTTTTCTGAAGGTTCATTACAAGCAAGTCACAATAAATATAAACTCCATGAAGCTAAATACTCATTTATTTTGTATGATCAGCACCTCTAAATTTCAGTTATTTAGTAAATAGTAGCCAACTATTTATTAAAAATAGAATTGAATGTATAGAAAAGCAAAAGTTAGAAGATCCAGATGTAATTTCATATAAGTGCAATAAAATTATTAGTCTTATTCTAATAGTCAATTTCTACAGCAAAAATTTACTGCTATTTAAGTAATTTCTGCCTGTTTTATTTTAATGAATATTTAAGACAATTTAACTACTGATAAATACTTCAACTGAATTTATCAGAAAACATTTATAATTAGAGCTAAATCTTCTAAACACATAACACTATTAGTGTCTATTTTAATTCACATTAATACATAAGTGAAGTGCACATTAAAAATGAATTTTTATAATTTATTATGCATAGGAATTTATATGCATATAGTTAATAGAGAATAATTAATTAATTAAAAGCACATTTCTTTTGCTACATTTGCAATTGGAATGTTTACTGTAAAAATGTTGACTTCAATTACTTTAATAGAGTTTTCTTTCAAAAACTGATGATATATTTTTATAACCAGCCATTAGACATACATGCCATTGCGCACTGTCATCTTCTTTCCCAATAGTTAGTAACTTGGTGAGTGGGTTTTCTGTGAGGCCAGCATCACTGTCCAGAGTTGTGTGTGCATGCTGCACAAGAGGACCACCACTTGGCACTGCAGGTTGTGACCATTTAAGAGTTGGATTGATGATCTGATGATCAAAAGTCATGAAAGAGTTTACTTGCTGTTTCTGGGCTTTCTGTAGCTGAGGCCTTGCAGAACATTCCAGGTGTGCTGGGACCTACAAGATCAAAATCAAGCAAATACAATGTGCAGCATCAGCTGTGAAATTAGAGTTCTCCTTTCCACAATTGCACTAGGATAATAAACACACTATACTATAGCATCTAGTTTCTCTCAAATCTATCGTCCATACTTCTGTCATAAGTTACATACAATTTTAATGGGTTATGACTATTAAGAAGTAATTTAAACTTTAATAAAATATTTTGAATGCTAACCAGTTTTTTTTTAATGAGTAGCCCTAAAAATTAGGAATAAATATATAAACCACAATATTTTTCGAGGGTCTAAAAAATGAGGGCCTAAAATAAGGAAAATATAGATGATTCACTATTATAAGTAATTTGTATATAACATGTATTACTTGGATTCCTTTATATTACACACAAATATTCTATGGAATATGATCAAAACTTTGTTTTTAAGAAAACTAAAAATTATAAGACAGCAGGAACTAGAAATATATATACAAAATATTAAGTGTGAAACTGTATGTGTAGTGAAAATCTAGGTGATTTTTTTCTACTTTTCTGTACTTCCCTATTTCTATCCTGAGCCCAGTTTTATTTTTTTAATCTTATTTTTAAACCCTTTCATATTTTCACCTTATAATAATGAGAAACTGGTATAGTCATTATTATGAATTGACAGGACCATTCAGAAAAAAATCTAACAATTGTCATGTGTCAACTAAACAACTGTCCAGTCTGCCAAAATCCCCTTTTCAAAATATACCACATACTTTCAAAATTTTACACCTTCAGTCTAGTTATCATAGTTAATATTGTACTACCATTTGTGTAAGGACAACTTTAAGCATTTCAAATCTGCCCTTTAAAAGCCTATGAACGTAGTTTTGCCTGGCAGTAGTCTTTATATTTACTGTGCTATTCTGTGGCTTCTAATACATTTTCCTCAAGTGGCCTATATATAAACTGATTTAATATTTCCCTCATGTTAAACAATAGTAAAGATTGCTGTACAGTGCTTATTTTTCCTTTCATTTCAGTTACACAAACTACTCCTTAAATCCCTTAACATGCATTAGCCCAGATAAATAGCCTCTACGAAGTATTTTGCATTTAAATTAGCTGGTTTGGGGTACAATATTGTAGTAGTTACTTCAGTTTAATTCTGTTATGCTGACATTTTTAGCATTATTTTAATTGTACTACCATAAAATAATTTTTCAGTCATATAAAAAAGATTAAGATTGGTAATAAAGATTACACATATTACTAATTATATTGCTATGAGCTTTAAAGTTGTAAAATAACATTTCATTAAAATGCTGGTGGTAATTTTTTTAGGGTAGCTGTTTAGATTATCCTACTGTTCTAAATTAATCCTTTTTAATCTGTATACATTTATGAAATATACATTATGAAGAACACTTTGTTTCACAAATCTGAATGATATTTCACACTATGCAACTGAATGCCAAAGAACATTGTATACCTACAATTGGGAAATATCTCTTGTTCTAAGAAGAATATGTTAAATCAGAATTTACAACATGCATTAACTAATTCATTTTTTACTTTTCACCCATTCATTCCAAAAGCCTCATTGAAGCACTTACTCTTGTGTTATATCAAGAATACAAAAGAAGTCATAGATGTGATCCCAAGGTTATAGGAGTTTACCATCTATTGGGCAGTATTAATATCAATTATAGCAACAACAACAATGATAATATTAAGCAACAGATACTGGGCACTATGCTAAACAATTTACATATATTATTTTATTCGATTCTTGTTATAACCTTAGGAGATAGGTACCATTAGTTAGTATCCCCATTGCACTATATAGATGAAGCCACTAAAATTTAGAGAGTTTAAATGGCATGCCTATTACCATTCAGCTAGTGAGAGAAAGAAGTGGAATACAGAGCCTGTCTTCCTCAGCATTACAATATCGGTTCCTGAGTAAATAACTGAAATGTTTACAATGCAAAGCAAAAGCTCCATAACACATGCAATGAAATTAAAAAGCAGTGGTTTTAAAAAAAACATATTGAAAGAGAAAGTGATTTTAAGTCAGCTGTTGGAATGAGAGATAGTCCTACACAGCAGGCAAAGGAAAGAAAATCTCAAATATTCTCAGCAAACTATCGCAAGGACAAAAAAACTAAACACTGCATGTTCTCACTCATAGGTGGGAACTGAACAATGAGAACACTTGGACAAGGAAGGGGAACATCACACACCAGGGCCTGTTGTGGGGTGGGGGGAAGGGGGAGGGATAGCATTAGGAGATATACCTAATGTAAATGACGAGTTAATGGGTGCAGCACACCAACATGGCACATGTATACATATGTAACAAACCTGCACGTTGTACACATGTACCCTAGAACTTAAAGTATAATAAATATATTAAAAAAAAGAAAAGGAAAATCTCAAATAGAAAAGACCAAGATGAAACAAGACAAGAAGTTGTGAGACAGTCACAAATGTTACTCATGCAAAAGAAGTCACAGATACTTTTCTCAAAGCAAGAATACCATCTCCTCTTCAGGCCATTCTATATAGAGTTAGAATAAAATATAGTATGGGACTAACTCTAATTCTCCCTAAATTATTGATTATCTGTGAGGAATTACAAAAGTTTAGCAGGCAAGAGTGAGGACTGTGTTGGAAGCTATCTGTACAACATCTATAAACTAAGCAGAAGAGTCTAAAAACTTGGTGTAGCATAGAAAGATTCAATGAAATGTGATTATACTGTTCCCCAGAAAAAAATCTCTGACTTTACTAATCATGAACTAATATCAGAACAATGGGATAACTCATTGTAAAACACTAGTTTAACTATGTAACACTAATTTTAAAATAGCTTAAAAATTGCCTAGGTTATAAAGACATAAAATTATCTTGTGAATTTCTCTAACTGGATGTGCCAATATTTTGTGGGATAAAGTAAATGAAATTATAGGTTGCCATTGTTCATTTGTTCACTTATTCAAGTAACAGTTTTTGAGTATCAAGCATGTGTGGGCACTAAGTGGTACACTGAAGGTAGAAGGCAGATTAACACAGTGTCCACCCTCAAATAGTATAAAGTATAGTCACAATCTAGACAGGGTAGTAAAAAATGAGTTCTTCATGGGCAAGGACTGTATTTATCTTGCTGGCTGCTCAACTGCTATGCTTCTTGTACATAGCCCAGAGAATGACACACAGGAGGCACACAAAAATATGTGTTCCTATAAACACATATAAAATGTGTTTTATATATATATATATATATATATATATATATATAAACATATAAACACATATAAAAATGAAAGAATGAGTCATTAGAGTAAATCTTGGGAATCCACTAGAAGACCATATAAACCATAATCAGGATATCAAAGTATTTGCTAGGAAGTCAGAGCAGCTATAGATTGTGATTTGTTTCATTGAATTCTCAAAGAGATAAGACCATCAAAATGAAGAGAAATTTTTAGGTTTTTAAAACAATAAGTAAATCATATCTTCAGAACTCAAAATTATGTTTCAATGTTATCACCCTAACATGCTGCTATTGCAAATTAACCTATATCTAGAATATTTTCCTTTTACCCAAAACCTTCCCACCACATTACTAACAGCTTATTTATAATAGTTTCTTTTACATCCAGTATATCCTGCCTATCAAAAAAAATTACAAGACATACTAAAAGGCTAAAAAACATGGTTTGAAGAAGCAGAACAAGCATTATAACCAGACTCAGATATGGCAGGGAAGTTAAAATTATCAGACCAGGATGAAGTTTTTAAAAACTATGATTAATATGCTAATAGATAAAGTAGGCATCATGCAAGAGCAGATGGGCAATGCAAACAGGGAGATAGAAATTCCAAGGAAAAAAAACAAAAAGGAATACAAAAAATCAAAAACACTGTAGTGAAATGAAGAATGCTTTTGATGAGTTTATTAATACATTGAAGATGACTGAGAAAAGGATCTCTGAGATTAAGGATTTCACAACAGGAAACTACAGAACTGAAAAGCAAAAAGAAAAAGGTTAAAAACAAAAAAAATCAAAAAAGAATATCTAAGAACTGTGAGACAATGACAAAAGATGTAACATGTGCACAATGTGAAAACCCAAGGGAAGCGAAGGGAGAAAGAAACAGAAACAATACTTAAAGCAATAATGACTCAGAATTTCTTCAATTAATATAACATACCAAACCACAGATCCAGGAAGCTCAGAGAACACCAAGCAGAATAAATGCCAAATGAAAACAAAACAAGAACAAAAACAATCTATACCTGGGCATAATATATTTGAAGTACAGAAAATCAAAGATAAAGAAAAAACTCTGGAAAAAAAATCTGGAAGAAAAAGCACCCTACCCATAGAGAAGCAAAGATAAAAATTACATCTGACTCTTCCTGAGAAACCATGCAAGCAAGAAGAGAGGAATTAAATACTTAAGGGATTGAGGGGGAAAAAAACCCACCAACCTAGAATTCTGTACATTGTGAAATTTCCCTTAAAAGGTAAAGGAGAAATAAAGACTTTCATAGACAAGCAAATATTGAGGAAATTTGTTTTCAGTAGCCCTGCCTTACAAGAAATGCTTTTAAAAATTCCTAGGAGGGAAAGAAAATAATGTAGGTCAAAAAATCAGACCTACATAGAGAGACAAAGAGCATCAGAAACAGAATAAATTAAGGTAAAATAAAATTGCTTATTTTCTTATTATTCATTGATCTGTATTAATGTATTTAAAATAATAAGGCAATCATGGGAGGAGGTTCCAAGATGGCCAAATAGGAACAGCTCCAGTCTACAACTCCCAGCGCGAGTGACGCAGAAGACAGGTGATTTCTGCATTTCCAACTGAGGTACCAGGTTCATCTCACTGGGGCTTGTCAGACAGTGGGTGCAGCCCACGGAACGTGAGCTGAAGCAGGGTGGGGCATCGCCTCACTCGGGAGGCACAAGGGGTCAGGGAATTCTTTTTCCTAGCCAAGGAAAGCCGTGACAGATAGTACCTGGAAAATCAGGACACTCCCACCCTAATACTGCGCTTTTCCAATGGTCTTAGCAAACGGCACACCAGGAGATTATATCCCGTGCCTGGCTCAGAGGGTCCCATGCCCATGGAGCCTCACTCACTGCTAGCACAGCAGTCTGAGATTGAACTGCAAGGCAGCAGCGAGGCTTGGGGTGGGCCGTCCACCATTACTGAAGCTTGAGTAGATAAACAAAGCTGCCGGGAAGATCGAACGGGATGGAGCGCACCGCAGCTCAAGGTGGCCTGCCTGCCTGCCTCTGTAGACTCCACCTCTGGGGGCAGGGCATAGCTGAATAAAAGGCAGCAGAAACATCTGCAGACTTAAACATCCCTGTCTGACAGCTTTGAAGAGAGTACTGGTTCTCCCAGCATGGAATCTAAGATCTGAGAACGGACAGACTGTCTCCTCAAGTGGGTCCCTGACCCCCAAGTAGACTATCTGGCAGGCACCTCCTAGTAGGGGCTGACTGACACCTCATACAGCCGGGTGCCCCTCTGAGATAAAGCTTCCAGAGGAAGGATCAGGCAGCAACATTTTCCATTCTGCAATATTTGCTGTTCTGCAGCCTCCGCTGGTGATACAAAGGAAAACAGGGTCTGCAGTGGACCTCCAGCAAACTCCAACAGACCTGCAGCTGAGGGTCCTGACTATTAGAAGGAAAACAAACAAGAGAAAGGACATCCACACCAAAACCCCATCTGTATGCCACCATCATCAAAGACAACAGGTAGATAAATCCACAAAGATTGGGAGAAACCAAAGCAGAAAAGCTGAAAATTCTAAAAATCAGAGCGCCTCTTCTCCACCAAAGGAGTGCAGCTCCTCATCAGCAACGGAACAAACCTGGATGGAGAATGACTTTGACAAGTAGAGAGAAGGCTTCAAAAGATCGGTAATAACAAAATTCTCTGAGCTAAAGGAGGATGTTCGAAACCATCACAAAGAAGCTAAAAACTTTGAAGAAAGATTAGATGAATGGCTAGCTAGAATGAACAGCGTAGAGAAGACCTTAAAAGACCTGATGGAGCTGAAAACCATGGCACGAGAACTACGTGATGAATGCACAAGCTTCAGTAGCTAATTTGATCAAGTGGAAGAAAGGGTATCAGTGACTGAAGATCAAATGAATGAAATGAAGCGAGAAGTTTAGAAAAAAGAGTAAAAAGAAATGAACAAAGCCTCCAAGAAATATGGGACTATGTGAAAAGACCAAATCTAAATCTGATTGGTGTACTTGAAAGTGACGGGGAGAAAGGAACCAAGTTGGAAAACACTCTTCAGGATATTATCCAGGGAACTTCCCCAACCTAGCAAGGCAGGCCAACATTCAAATTCAGGAAATACAGAGAATGCCGCAAAGATACTCCTCGAGAAGAGCAACTCTAAGACACATAATTGTCAGATTCACCGAAGTTGAAATGGAAGAAAAAATGTTAAGGGGAGCCAGAGAGAAAGGTCCGGTTACCCACAAAGGGAAGCCCATCAGACTAACACTGATCTCTCCGCAGAAACTCTACAAGCTAGAAGAGAGGGGGGCCAATACTCAAAATTTTTAAAGAAAAGAATTTTCAACCAAGAATTTCATATCCAGCCAAACTAATCTTCATAAGTGAAGGAGAAATAAAATCCTTTACAGACAAGCAAATGCTGAAGATTTTGTCACCACCAGGTCTGCTTTACAAGAGCTCCTAAAGGAAGCACTAAACATAGAAAGGAACAAACAGTACCAGCCACTGCAAGAACATGCCAAATTGTAAAGACCATTGATGCTAGGAAGAAACAGCATCAACTAACGAGCAAAATAACCAGCTAACATCATAATGACAGGATCAAATTCACATATAACAATATTAACCTTAAATGTAAATGGGCTAAATGCTCCCATTAAAAGACACAGACTGGCAAATTGGATAAAGAGTCAAGACCCATCCCTGTTCTATATTCAGGAGACCCATCTCATGTGCAGAGACACAAATAGGCTCAAAATAAAGGGATGGAGGAAGATCTACCAAGCAAATGGAAAACAAAAAAAGGCAGGGGTTGCAATCCTAGTCTCTGATAAAACAGACTTTAAACCAACAAAGATCAAAAGAGACAAAGAAGGCCATTACATAATGGTAAAGGGATCAATTTAACAAGAAGAGCTAACTACCCTAAATATATATGCACCCAATACAAGAGCACCCAGATTCATAAAGCAAAGAGACTTAGACTCGACACAATAATAATGGGAGACTTTAACACCCCACTGTCAACATTAGACAGATCAACGAGACAGAAAGTTAAAAAGGACATCCAGGAATTGAACTCAGCTCTGCATCAAGTGGACCTAATAGATATCTACAGAACTCTCCACCCTAAATCAACGAAATATACATTTTTCTCAGCACCACATTAACCTTATTCCAAAATTGACCACATATTAGAAGTAAAGCACTCCTCAGCAAATGTAAAAGAACAGAAAATATAACAAACTGTCTCTCAGACCACAGTGCAATCAAACTAGAACTCAGGATTAAGAAACTCACTCAAAACCACACAACTACATGGAAGCTGAACAACCTGCTCCTGAATAACTACTGGGTACATAACGAAATGAAGGCAGAAATAAAGATGTTATTTGAAACCAACTAGAACAAAGACACAACATACCAGAATCTCTGGGACACATTTAAAACAGTGTGTAGAGGGAAATTTATAGCACTAAATGCCCACAAGAGAAAGCAGGAAAGATCTAAAATTGACACCCTAACATAACAATTAAAAGAACTAGAGAAGCAAGAGCAAACACATTCAAAAGTTAGCAGAAGGCAAGAAATAACTAAGATCAGAACAGAACTGAAGGAAATAGAGACACAAAAAACCCTTCAAAAAATCAATGAATCCAGGAGCTGGTGTTTTGAAAAGATCAACAAAATTGATAGACCGCTAGCAAGACTATTACAGAAGAAAAGAGAGAAGAATCAAATAGATGCAATAAAAAATGATAAAGGGGATATCACCACTGATCCCACAGAAATACAAACTACCATCAGAGAATACTATAAACACTATGCAAATAAACTAGAAAATCTAGAAGAAATGGATAAATTCCTCGACACATACACCCTCCCAAGACTAAACCAGGAAGAAGTTGAATCCCTGAATAGGCCAGTAACAGGCTCTGAAATTGAGGCAATAATGAATAGCCTACCAACCAAAAAAAGTCCAGGACCAGACGGCTTCACAGCCGAATTCTACCAGAGGTACAAAGAGGAGCTGGTACCATTCCTTCTGAAACTATTCCAATCAATAGAAAAAGAGGGAATTGTCCCTAACTCATTTTATGAGGCCAGCATCATCCTGATACCAAAGCCTGGCAGAGATACAACCAAAAAAGAGAATTTTAGACCAATATCCTTGATGAACATTGATGCAAAAATTCTCAGTAAAATACTGGCAAACCGAATCCAGCAGCACATCAAAAAGCTTATCCACCATGATCAAGTGGGCTTCATCCCTGGGATGCAAGGCTGGTTCAACATACGCAAATCAATAAATGTAATCCAGCATATAAACAGAACCAAAGACAAAAACCACATGATTATCTCAATAGATGCAGAAAAGGCCTTTGACAAAATTCAACTGCCCTTCATGCTGAAAACTCTCAATAAACTAGGTATTGATGGGACATATCTCAAAATAATAAGAGCCATTTATGACAAACCCACAGCCAATATCATACTGAATGGGCAAAAACTGGAAGCATTCCCTTTGAAAACTGGCACAAGACAGGGATGCCCTCTCTCACCGCTCCTATTCAACATAGTGTTGGAAGTTGTGGCCAGGGCAATTAGGCAGGAGAAAGAAATAAAGGGTATTCAATTAGGAAAAGAGGAAGTCAAATTGTCCCTGTTTGCAGATGACATGATTGTATATTTAGAAAACCCCATCATCTCAGCCCAAAATCTCCTTAAGCTGATAAGCAACTTCAGCAAAGTCACAAGATACAAAATCAATGTGCAAAAAATCACAAGCATTCTTATACACCAATAACAGACAGAGAGCCAAACCATGAGTGAACTCCCATTCACAACTGCTTCAAAGAGAATAAAATACCTAGGAATCCAACTTACAAGTGTTGTGAAGGACCTCTTCAAGGAGAACTACAAACCACTGCTCAACGAAATAAAAGACGACACAAACAACTGGAAAAACATTTCATACTCATGGATAGGAAAAATCAATATCGTGAAAACGGCCATACTGCCCAAGGTAATTTATAGATTCAATACCATCCCCGTCAAGCTACCAATGACTTTCTTCACAGAATTGGAAAAAACTACTTTAAAATTCATATGGAACCAAAAAAGAGCCCACATTGCCAAGACGATCCTAAGCCAAAAGAACAAAGTTGGAGGCATCACGCTATCTGACTTCAAACTATACTACAAGGCTACAGTAACCAAAACAGCATAGTACTGTTACCAAAACAGAGATATAGACAAATGGAACAGAACAGAGCCCTCAGAAATAATACCACACATCTACAACCATCTGACCATTGACAAAACTGACAAAAACCAGAAATGGGGAAAGGATTCCCTATTTAATAAATGGTGCTGGGAAAACTGGCCTGACGTATGTAGAAAGCTGAAACTGGATCCCTTCCTTACATCTTATACAAAAATTAATTCAAGATGGATTAAAGACTTACATGTTAGACCTAAAACCATAAAAAGCCTAGAAGAATACCTAGGCATTACCATTCAGGACATAGGCATGGGCAAGGACTTCATGTCTAAAACACCAAAAGCAATGGCAACGAAAGCCAAAATTGATGAATGGGATCTAATTCAACTGAAGACCTTCTGCACAGCAAAAGAAACTACCCTCAGAGTGAACAGGCAACCTACAAAATGGGAGAAAATTTTTGCAACCTACTCAACTGACAAAGGACTAATATCCAGAATCTAAAATGAACTCAAACAAATTTACAAGAAAAAAACAAACAACCCCATCAAAAAGTGGGCGAAGGACATGAACAGACACTTCTCCAAAGAAGACATTTATGCAGCCAAAAAACACATGAAAAAATGCTCATCATCACTGGCCATCAGAGAAATGCAAATCAAAACCACAATGAGATACCATCTCACACCAGTTAGAATGGCCATCATTAAAAAGTCAGGAAATAACAGGTGCTGGAGAGGATGTGGAGAAATAGGAACACTTTTACACTGTTGGTGGGACTGTAAAATAGTTCAACCATTGTGGAGGACAGTGTGGTGATTCCTCAAGGATCTAGAACTAGAAATACCATTTGACCCAGCCATCCCATTGCTGGGTATATACCCAAAGGATTATAAATCCTGCTGCTATAAAGACACATGCACATGTATGTTTACTGCAGCACTGTTCACAATAGCAAAGACTTGGAACCAACCCAAATGTCCATCAATGATAGACTGGATTAAGAAAATGTGGCACATATAAACCATGGAATACTATGCAGCCATAAAAAAGGATGAGTTCATGTCCTTTGTAGGGGCATGGATGAAGCTGGAAACCATCATTCTCAGCAAACTATCACAAGAACATAAAACCAAACACCGCATGTTCTCACCCATAGGTGGGAATTGAAAAATGAGAACACTTGGACACAGAAAGGGGAATATCACACACCAGGGCCTGTTGTGGGGTGGGGGTAGGGGGAGGGATAGCATTAGGAGATATACCTAATATGTAAATGACGAGTTAATGGGTGCCGCACACCAACATGGCACATGTATACATATGTAACAAACCTGTATGTTGTGCACATGTACCCTAGAACTTAAAGCATATTAAAAAAAACAAAAATAAAATAATAAGGCATTTGACCATGTATGCATATATATATATATATATATATATATGCTTAGGTATGCTTATATAATAATTAAAATTAATGACAGCAATTATACAAGTGGCAAGAGGGAGAAATTAGGAATATTATTTGGTTGTTACAAGATATTTCCCAGAGGAGATGGGGGAAGATGGCCGAATAGAAACCTCCTGCAATCGTCCTCCATGCAGGAACAACAAACTGAACAACTATCCACACAAAAAAACACCTTCATAATAACCAAAAATCAGGTGAGCAATCACAGTATCTTGTTTTAACTTCATATCACTGAGAGAGACACTGGAGAAGGTAGGAAAGACAGTCTTGAATTGCCAACATCTTCCCTCCCCCAACCCTGGCATGGCTCAGAGAGAGTATCTGTGCTCTTGGGGGAGAAAGAGTGCAGTGATTATGGAACTTTGCTTTGGAACTCAGTGCTGCCCTGACACAGTGGAAAGCAACATAGGGCAGAACACAGCTGGCACCCACAGAGGGAGCATTTAAACCAGCCCCACCTGGAGGGGAATTATCCATTCCAGTGGTCAGAAGTTTAGTTCTTGCAAGTCTCAACACCGTGGGTAAAGCTCTCTGGGTTCTGAATAAACTTGAAAGGCAGTTTAGGCCACAAAATCAGCAATTCCCAAGCAAGTCCTGGTGCTGTGCTTAGCTTACAGCCAGTGGACTTGGGGAACATAAGACCTAGTGAGATACCAGCTGGGGTGGCAAAGGGAGTGCTTGTGCCACCTATCCCCCAACCTAAGGCAGCACAGCTTGCAGCATCAGGAAAGACTCTTTCCTTATGCTTGAGGAGGGGAGGGGAAAGAATAAGGAAGACTTTGTCTTGCAACATGGCTACCAGCTCAGCCACAATAGGATAAGGAACAAGGCAGAGTCTTGAGGCCCTCATTGCACAGCCTAGCTCCTGGCCATTTCTAGATACATCCTGGGCCAGAAGGGAACCTACTTCATTGCAGGGAACGATCCAGTCATGGCAGGATCTTTAAAATGCTAATTAGACCCTGGGCCCTGAATAATCAGCAGTACTACCCAGGCAGTACTTGTGATGGGCCTTGAGTGAGACTCAGAGACATGCTGGCTTAGGTGTGATCCAACGTATTCCCAGCTATGATGGGTTTGGGGAGAGACTCCTTCTGCTTGAGAAAAGGAGAGGGAAGAGTAAAGAAGACTTTGTCTTGCATCTTAAGTAAAACTAGCCACACTGGGGTAGAGCACCCAGTGAGCTCTTAGGGTCCTCAATTCCAGAACTTGTCTATCAGACAGCATTGCTGGACATTCTCTTGGCCAGAGGGAAGCCCACTGCACTAAAGGGAGAGTCCTGGAGCTGGCAGCATTCACCAAAAGCTGACTGAAGAGACCTTGGGTCTTGAGTGAACGTTGGAAGTAACCAACCAGATAGTACTCACCACAGGCCTGGGGCAGTATTAGCTTTGGGAGAGTCCGTAGCTTGTGAAAAGGAAAAGAAAGAGTGGGAAGGACTTTGTCTTGTGGATTGGGTGCCAGCTCAGCTGCAGTAGAAAAGAGAACCAGGTAGTTTCCTAAGGTTTTCAAATACAGTCCCTGGCTCCCAGCTGGTATCTCTGGACTAGCATGGGGAGGGGGATCTCATCACCCTGAGGGTGAGGACACAAGTCTGGCTGACTTTACTACCTGCTGATTGTAGGGCATTAGGGCCTTGAGAGAAACATAAACAGTAGTCAAGCAATGGTTACCATGGGCCTTGGGCAAAACCCAGTGCTGTGCTGGCTTCAGTTCTGACACAGCATAGTCCCATTGGTGGCGGCCAGAGGGGTGCTTGTGCCGCTCCTCCCCAAGAACCAGGTAGCTCAGCACACAGAGAGAGACTCCATTTGATTGAGAGAAGGTAAGGGAAAAGAACAAGAGTCCCTGCCAGACAACACAGAGAATTCTTCTGGATCTTATCTAAGACAACCAAAGTGGTACATGTATGAGACTGCAAGAGCCACAGCATTACTAAGCTTTGGCTGCCTACTAATGCAGGTACCACTGTAGTGACCAAGAACTTAGATTACAACATCCAAGTCCCTTTAAATACCTGGAATGCCTTCCCAAGATGGACAGGTACAAACCAGCCCAGACTGAAAAGAATAAAATGAATACCTAACTCTTCAATGCCTAGACACTAACAAACATCCACAAGCATAAAAACCTTACAGGAAAATATGACCTCACCAAATAAACTAAATAAGTCACCAGGAACAAATCTCGGAGAAACAGAGATATATGACCTTTCAGACAAAGAATTCAAACTAGATGTTTTGAGGAAATTCAATGAAATTCAAGACAAAATGGAGAAGCAATTCAGAATACTATCATGTAAATTTAACAAAGAGATTGAAATAATTTAAAGCAAAAATTCTGGAGGTTAAAAGTTCAATAGGCATGCTGAAGAAAGCATCAGTCTCTTGCCAGCAGAATTCATCAAGCAGAAGAAAGAATTATTGAACTCGAAGACAGAATATTTGAAAATACATGGTCAGAGGGGACAAAAGGAAAAAGAATAAAAAAGAATTAAGCATGCCTACAAGATCCACAAAATAACCTCCAAAGGGAAAATCTAAGAGTTATTGGCCTTAAAAAGGAGGTAGAGGAAGAGACAGGGATAGAAAGTTTATTCAAGTGGGTAATAATACAGAACTTCCCAAGCCTAGAGAAAGATATCAATATTCAAGCACAAGAAGGTACTAACACACCAAATAGATCTAACTCAAAGAAGGCTACCTCAAGACATTTAATAATCAAACTACCAAAGGTCAAGAATAAAGAAAGGATCCTAAAATGAGAAAAACAAAATTGTTATGCGATCAGTGGTAAGTTGTCATCAGTTTAAAACAATGGGTTATAAGATGGTATTTGCCAGCCTCATGGTAATTCAAATGAAAAAACATTCAGCAGATACACAAGAAAGAAAAAGTAAGAAATTAAAACATACCACCAGAGAAAACTACCTTCTCTAAAAAGAAGATAGAAATAAAGGAAAGAAGGAAGAGAAGACCACATAACAAACAGAAAAAAATAACAAAATGCAAGAGTAATTTCTTCCTTATTAATAATAACATTGAATATAAATGGACTAAACTCTCCAATCAAAAAAACATAGAATGGCTGAATGGATAAGTAAAAAAAAAACATGCAACAATCTGTAGTCTATAAGAAACACACACTGGCTATAAAGATACACATAGAATGAAAAGAAAGGGATTGAAAAAGATATTCTATGCAAATGGAAACCAAAAATAGCAAGAGTCATTATACTAATATCAGACAAAGTAGATTTCAAGAAAAAAGGTGTAAGAAGAGACAAAGAAGGTCATTATATAATGATAACATAGCCAATCAGTAAGAAGATATAACAATTATAAATATATATGTGTCCCAAAGCTAGAGCATCCAGATATATAAAAAAAAATTATTAGCGCTAAAGAGAGAGAGCAACCCCAATGCAATAATAGCTAGAAACTTCAACACTCCACTTTCAGCATTGAACAGATCATCCACACAGAAAATCAATAAACATCAGACTTAATCTGAACTATAAGCCAAAGAAACCTAATAGATATTTACAGAACATTTCATTCAATGGCTGCAGTATACAGATTCTTCTCCTCAACGCATTGATCATTCCCAAGGAGAGACCACATAACAAGTCTTAAAAATTCACATAAGTCTTAAAAATTTTTAAAATATTGATATTATGTCAAATATTTTCTCTGACCACAATGAAATAAAACTACAAATCAACAACAAAAGGAATCTTGGAAACTACACAAACACACGGAAATATAAAAATATGCTCCTGAATGACCAGTGGGTAAATTAAGAAGGAAATTTAAAAATTTCTTGAAACAAATGATAATGAAAACACAATATACCAAAATGTATGAAATACAGTAAAAGCAGTACTAAGATGAAAGTTCATAGGTATAAGCATCTAAACGAGAAAAGTAGAAACATTTCAAATAAACAACCTAAAATGCATCTTAAAGAAATAGAAAAGCAAGAGAAAGTAAACCTCAAATTAGTGCAAGATCAGAACAGAAATAAATACAGTTGAAATGAAAGATACCATACAAAAGATCAACAAAATGAAAAGTTGTTTTCTTGAAAAGATAAACAAAATCAACAAACCTTTAGCCAGGCTAACTAAGAAAAAAGAAGAGAAGACACAAATAAATGAAATGAGAGATGAAAAAGGACACATTACAAGTGATATCACAGATATTCAAATGATTATTAGGGCTACTGTGATATGAGCAAGTATATGCCAATAAATTGGAAACATCTAGGAGAAATGGACAAATTCCTAGACATGTACAATGTACCAAGATTGAACCATGAAGAAATCCAAAATCTGAACAAATAATAAGTAGCAAGATCAAAGCCATAATAAGTCTCCTAGCCAAAAAAAAAAAAAAAAGTCGATGGCTTCACTGCTTAATTTTACCAAACATTTAAAGAATTAATACCAATACTACTCAAACTTTCTGAAAAATAAAGGAGGAGGGAAAACTTCTAAACCCATTCTACAAGATCAGTATTACCCTGATCTCAAAACCAGACAAAGACATATCAATAAAAGAAAACTACAGGCCACTATCCCCAATGAACATTGATGCAAAAATCCTCAACAAAATACTAGCAAACCAATTCGACAACACATTAAAAATATACTTCATCATGACCAAATGGGATTTATCCCAAGGATATAAAAAGATGGTCAAACATATGCAAAATAATGTGATACATCATATCAACAGAATGAAGAACAAAAACCACATGATCATTTCAATTGATATGGAAAAAAGCATTTGATAATATTGAACACTTCAAGATAAAAACTCTCAAAAAACTGAATATAGAAGCAACTTACCTCAATACAATAAAAGCCACATAGGACGGACCCACAGATAATATCATACTGAGCAGGAAAAAACTGAAATCCTTTCCTCTCAGATCTGGAACACAAGGTGCCCACTTTCACCACTATTATTCAACATGGTACTGGAAGTCCTAGCTAGAGCAGTCAGACAAGAGAAAGAAATAAATGGCATCCAAATTGGAAAGGAAGAAGTAAATTTATTTGTGTTTGCAGATTAAATGATCCTACATTTTGAAAAACCTAACGACTCCACACAAAAAAACTATTAGAACTGATAAATAAATTCAGTAAAGTTGCAGGATACAGAATCAGCATACAAATATCAGTAGCATTTCTAATTTCAATGTATGCCAACAGTGAACAATCTGAAAAAGAAATCAAGAAGTAATCCCATTTGCAACAGCTACAAATAAAATAAAATACCTAGGAATTAACCAAAGAAGTGAAAGATCTCTACAATGTAAACTATAAAACATTAATGCAAGAAATTGAAGAGGACACAAAAAAATGGGAAGATATTCCATGTTAATGATTTGGAAGAATCAATATTGTTAAAATGTCCATATTACCTAAATCTACAGATCCAATGCAATCCCTATCAAAATACCAATGACATTCTTCACAGAAATAGAAAAAAAAAAAAGAAAACAGTCCTAAAATTGATATGGAAACACAAAACACCCAGGATATCCAAAGCTATCCAGAGCAAAAATAACAAACTGGAGGAATCACATCACCTGACTTCGAATTATACTTCAGAGCTATAGTAACAAAAACAGCATTGTACTGACACATAAACCAATGAAACAGAATAAAGAACCCAGAAACAAATCCATAAATGTAAAGTGAATTCATTTTAGACAAAGGTGCCAATAACACATATTGGGGAAATGATAGTCTCTTCAATAAATGATGCTGGGAAAATTAGATATTCATATACAGAAAAAAAAGACAATATGACCCTATCTCTTACCATATACAAAAATCAACTCAAAATGGATTAAGACTTAAACCTATGAAACTACTGAAAAAAATTAACCAGATGCAACAGTGTGTGCCTGTAGTGCCAGCGAATCGGGAGGCTGAGGCAGGAAAATTGCTTGAACCCTGGAGGCGGAAGTTGCAGTGAGCTGAGATCATGACACTGCACTCCAGCCTGGGCGACAGAGCGAGACTCAGTCTCAGGAAAAAAAAAAAAAAAAAAACATTGGGGAAGCTCTCCAGTACATTGGACTGGGCAAATATTTTTTGAGTAATATCCCACAAGCACAGGCCACCAAAGCAAAAATGGACAAATGGTATCACATCAAGTTAAGAAGCTTCTGCACAGCAAAGGAAACAATCAACGAAGTGAAGAGACAACCCCATGAATGGGAGAAAATATTTGCAAACTAGTCATCTGACATGGGATTAATAAACAGAATATATAAGGAGCTCAAAAACTCTATAGAAAAAAATCTAATAATTCAATTAAAAATGGGCAAAAGGTCCAAACAGACATTTCTCAAAAGAAGACATACAAACAGGTATATAAAAAGGTGCTCAACATCACTGATCATCAGAGAAATGCAAATCCCAAACTACAATGAGACATAATCTCACCCTAGTTAAAATGGCTTTTAATCCAAAAGACAGGTAATAACAAATGCTGGTGAGAATGTGGAGAAAAAAGAACCCTTGTGCCCTCTTCATGGGAATGTAAGTTAGTACAACCACTATGGAGAAAAGTTTGGAGGCTTTTCAACCAACTAAAAATAGAGTCACCATATGATCCAGCAACCCCCTGCAAGGTATATACCCAAAAGAAAGGAAATCAGTATATCAAAGAGATATCTGCACTCCCATGTTTACTCCAGCACTAATCACACCAGCTAAGATTTGGAAGCAACCTAAGGATCTATCACCATATGAATGGATGAAGAAAATGTGGTATATATACACAATGGAGTACTATTTAGCCATAAAAATGAATGAGATCCTGTCATTTGCAACAGCATGGACGGTGTTGGAAGTCATTTTGTTATGTGAAATAAGTCAGGCACAGAAAGACAATCTTCACATGTTCTCATTTATTTGTGGGAGTTAAAAATTAAAATAATTGAACTCATTGAGCTATGTAATAGAACAATGGTTGCCTGAGGATAGGAAGAGTAGGGGGGGTACTGGAGATGGTTAATGGATACCAACATATCATTAGATATAATGAATAAGATCTAGTGTTTTATGGCACAACAGGGTGCTTATGGTCAACAATAATTTATTGTACATTTAAAAATAAGTAAAGAGTATAATTGGATTGTTTGTAACACAAGGATAAATGCTTGAGGTGATAGATACCCAATTTACCCTCATGTAATTATTATTCATTTTATGCTTATATCAAAATATTTTATGTACCTCATAAATATACACCTGTTACATACTCACAAACATTAAAAATTTAAAAAAGGAAGTAGACTTGGATTAGTTGTAAATGTATGTTGCAAACTCTAGGGCAACCACTAAATTTTCTTTTAAAGTATAGTGTAACTGACATGTTAAGAAAGAAGAGCAAATGAAATCATATAAAATGCTCAATTAAAACCACAAAAGGCAAAAAAAGAGTGGGAGACAAAAATAGGAGCAAGAACAAGGGTAACAAATAGAAAATAGTAACACATAGAATAGATATTAATCCAAATAAATTAATAACCACTTTTAACATCAATGGACATCAATGATTTAAATGCATCAACTAAAAGACAGATAACAAGAAATCTACTTTAGATGGAATGACACATATATAAATTAAAAGTAGGGCTAGGCTGGGCCAGCACCCTTCAGCCTCACACTCCTCTCTCACATTACCATTTTTTAACTTTAAATTTAAAAAAAAATAAATAAGTAAAAGTAAATGGATGGAAAAATATTTATTATGGTAACAGTAATCAAGGAAAAGCAAGAATTACTATGTTAACTTTAGTCAGAGCAGGCCTCACAGCAAGGTAAGTTATTAGGGATAAAGAGGGCCATTAGATGATTTTTTAAAAAATCAATATTCTAAAAAACATAAAAATCCTTAATATTTATATGCCCCAAAACAGAAGGTCAAAACACATGATCCAAAAACACATAGAACAGCAAGGAGATAGAAATGAGTCCACTATTACAGTTGGATACTTCCACACACTTCTGTCAGAAATGATTGAATCCGGCAGGCAGAAAATCAGTATGGAGATAGTTAAAGACAACAAAAGTATCGATCAAACAGACATAATTAATATATAATAGACTATTTACCACCAACAACAGGATACACATTTTTCTCAAGCTCTCATGGAATGTGTACCAAGATAGACCACATTCCGAACCATAAAAGACACTATACAAATTAAAAAAAAAAACAAACAAATCATACAATATCTGCACTCAGATAATTGAGTTAAGCTACAAATCAATAACAAAAAGATAGCTTTAAAAACCCTCAAAATATTTGGAGATTAAACCACACACTTTTACATTACATAAGTGAAGGAAGAAACCTCAAAGAAAGTTTTAAAATATTCTGAATTAACTAAAAATAAAAACACAACATTCTAAAATTTGTGAGCTGCAATGAAAACAGTGCTTAGAGAAAAATTAATGGCATTTTATGTACATGTTAAAAGAAAAATCTAAAATTTAAAACCTGAGCTTCCAACTTAGGAAACAAGAAAAAGAAGAACAAATCAAATCCAGATTAAGTAGAAGAAAAGGAATAATAACAACTAAAGCAGAAATCAATAAAGTTGAAAACAGGAAATCAATAGAGAAAGTCAACTAAACCTAAATTTGATTTTTTGAAAAGATCAATAAAATTAATAAGCCTCTACCTAAGAAAGTTAACTAAAAATGAGGGAGGACACAAATTATTATCAAAAAAAAAAGAATAAATATCTATACAGATCCTATGAACATTAAAGGGGTAATAAGTGAATACTATGAACAACTCTATGTTCACTATAATGAGGAATACATATCTTTATGCATTTGTCCAAACCCATAGAATGTACAATGCCAAGAGTGACCTCTAATGTAAACTATGGTCTTTGGGTGATAGTGAAGTGTCAATGTAGGTCCATCAGTATTCACAAATGAACCACTCTGGTGAGGGTTACTGATAAAAGAGAAGGGTATGCATGTGTCAGGCAGGGTGTATGTGGAAAATCTCAGTACCTTCTACTCAATTTTGCTATGAATCTAAAACTTCCCTAAAAAATAAAGTCCAGTATTAAAATAATGCTTAGATCCATTAACCAAAGAACCAGGGGCAGTATGCTTAATGAGTAAACCAAAATTTTTAAGAAAAATTAGAATCACACAAATTCATGCAAGTACAATGAAGATAATAGTTGGTAAGGAAGAGAAAAAGCCATCTCCTGGTTGGAAAAAAAAACATAATCATAGGGAGATCAATATTACTGATATGATTTGGCTGTGTCCCCACCCAAATCTCATCTTGAATTCCCACGTGTTGTGGGAGGGACCTGGTGAGAGGTAACTGAATCATGGAGGCAGGTCTTTCCCATGCTGTTCTCATGATAGTGAACAAGTCTAATGAGATCTGATGGTTTCATAAGGGCGAGATTCCCTGCACAAGTTCTATTCTCTTGTCTGCTGCCACGTGAGACATGCCTTTCACCTTCCACTAAGATTGTGAGGCCTCCCCACCCATGCAAAACTGTAAGTTGATAAAACCTCTTTCTTTTGCAAATTGTCCAGTCTGAGGTATGTCTTTATCAGCAGCATGAAAATGGACTAATACAGTGAATTGGTACCAGTAAAGTGGGACACTGCTGAGAAGATACCCAAAAATGTGGAAGCGACTTTGAAACTGGGTGACAGGCATAGGCGGAACAGTTTGGAGGGCTCAGAAGAAGACAGGAAAATGTGGGAAAGTTTGGAACTTCCTACAGACTTGTTGAATGGCTTTGACCAAAAGCCTGAGAGTGATATGAATAATAAGGTCCAGGATGAGGTGGATTCAGAGATGAGGAACTTGTTGGGAACTGGAGCAAAGGCAACTCTTATTATGTTTTAGCAAAGAGACTGGCAGCATTTTGCCCCTGCCCTAGAGATTTGTGGAACTTTGAACTTGAGAGAGATGACAGGGTATCTGGTGGAAGAAATTTCTAAGCAGCAAAGCATTCAAGAGGTGAATTGGGTGCTGTTAAAGGCATTCAGTTTTATAAGGGAAACAGAGCATAAAAGTTTGGAAAATTTGCAGCCTGACAATGCAATAGAAAAGTAAATGCCATTTTCTAAGAAGAAATCCAAGTGGGCTGTAGAAATTTGCATAACTAATGAGGAGCTGAATGTTAATCACCAAGACAATGGGCAAAATGTTTCCAGGGCATGCCAGGAACCTTTGAAGCAGGCTCTCCTGTCACAAGCTCAAAGATTTCTGAGGAAAAAATGGTTTCCTGGGCTGGGCCCAGGGTCCCCACTGCTGTATGCAACCTAGAAATTTGGTGTCCTGTGTCCCAGCTGCTCCAGCTGTGACTAAAAGGGGCCAAGGTACAGCTAGGGCTGTTGCTTCAGAGGGTGGAAGCCCCAAGCCTTGGCAGCTTCCATGAGGTGTTGAGCCTATGGTGCACAGAAGTCAAGAATTGAGGTTTGAGAACCTCTGCCTCGATTTCAGAGGACGTATGGAAATGCCTGAATGCCCAGGAAGAAGTTTGCTGCAGGGCAGGGCCCTCATAGAGAACCTCTGCAAGGGCAGTACAGAAGGGAAATGTGGGGTCAGAGCCTCCACAGAGAGTCCCTACTGGAGCACTGCTTAGTGGAGATGTGAGAAGAGGGCCACCATCTTCTGAACCCCAGAATGGTAGATCCACCAACAGCTTGCACCGTGCACCTGGAAAAGCTTCAGACACTCAACACCAGCCCATGAAAGCAGCCAGGAGAGGAGCTACATTCTGCAAAGCAACAGGGGTGGAGCTGCCCAAGACCATGAGAATCCACCACTTGTATCTGTGTGACCTGGATGTGAGACATGGAATCAAAGGAGGTCATTTTGGAAATTTAAGGATTGACTGCCCTGCCAGATTTCAGATTTGCATAGGGACAAACTTTTTGGCCAGTTTCTCCCATTTGGAATGGCTGTATTTACCCAATGCCTGCACCCTCACTGTATCTAGGAAGTAACTAACTTGCTTTTGATTTTACAGGCCCATAGGTGAAGGGACTTGGCTTGTTTCAGATGGGACTTTGGACTTTTGAGTTAATGCTGAAATGGGTTAAGACTTTGGGGGACTGTTGGAAAGTCATGACTGGCTTTGAAATATGAAGACATGAGATTTGGGAGGGATGAGGGGCAGAATGATATGATTTGGCTGTGTCCCCACCCAAATCTTCTCTTGAATTCCCACACGTTGTGGGAGGAACCTGGTGGGAGGTAATTGAATCATGGGGCAGGTCTTTCCTATGCTGTTCTCATGATAGTAAGTCTCAAGAGATCTGATGGTATCATAAGGGAGAGTTTCCCTGCACAAGCTCTCTTGTCTGCCGCCATGTGAGACGTGTCTTTCACCTTCTGCCATGATTGTGAGGCCTCCTCAGCCATGTGGAACTGTAAGTCGATTAAACCTCTTTCTTTTGTAAATTTCCCAGTGTTGAGTGTGTAATTATCAGCAGCATGAGAATGGACCAATACAATTACATATACAAAATATATGTATCTACCGTTTTACCTTTTTGTGTTTTTCTATCATTTTTTTAGACAGGAAATTAATGCAGGAGTTCTGACTACTGAGAGAACTGATAGAGATACATGGGAAAGCAGCTTAGGCCATAGAAAAAAGTCAGATATCACTCTCCGATAATAGCAGGTAAACCAACATAAAGATGATTTTAGGATATTTGGTATCTGATTTGGCATCCCCAAGTTTGGATCAGTCTCAGAGGGTTCAACTCTACAAATCACCAAAGATTTAGTCAGAAATTAATTAAAGTTAACTAAATGTTATTAACTTACCTATTTGCGTTTGCATTTTAAAATCTCCTGGTAGTGGGGAGAGTTGTGGAATAATGTGGGCCAGCCAAGCAATGCTGGCTAGAAAGGCTCTTCATGCCCCTACATGGAGATACACTTATTTTCACAAAATGGTTTACAAATTATGCTCCTAAATACATGACTTATTCCCACAATTTACTTTCTAGTGTTCTACGCTGTAGTCTTTTGACTTAGTTCTTGTATGTGTTTCAGATCCTGCTAGGTGAATAACAATAGAGACAGCATATTGTATAAGAAATTTAAGAAACAAGTGGGCAGTTGCACCAAAAAATTTTGAAGGATGCCATCAACCCCATGATTTTCTATGGTATAAGATTGTCTACTTGCATCATATCTCCTTAAATATTGTGATAATATCATACAAATGCTTTTAAATGTAATTCATATTTATGTAGGCTTATAGTCATTTTAGCTTCTTTTAAAATGTTATCTTTCTATACAGAAAGCATACAATAATGGTAAAAGCCCTCAGCTAATTCTTTCAACATTCACTCAGCAAACATTTAATGAGAGTTTGTGCTTTGTTAAAGCCAGTCCCAAGGGAAATTGATTCCTCTCCAGAAAGCAGGGCTGTGACCTATATGTCACCACCCACCTGGAGACCACTTATCTAAACTGAGGGCAAAGAGCCTGGGAGGAGATGAATCCGCTTCTTGGGTACTGGCCTTTTGAAACTCAAAACTAAAAAGTGATGGCAAACATCAGACAAGCAATTATCTCAATAACAAGATTTTTTATCACTATTATTATGACTAGCCAATCAAATTACCAAAGCAAACATGGGTGCCTACCTAATAAGCCTGTTTAAATCATCAGCAAGAATACGACCAGAAATATTTATAGGCAGAAATAGATTTATTCTACGTAATTACCTGGTGATAATAAATAAAAACATATACAACATCACCAAATACATACACACATGCATGCACATAGGCACATACACATATCAAAAAGCAAGACCATTCCATTCACTATAATATGACTGCCCTTATTTAATTTTGTTAATTTCATGCTAAGCTTGAATTTAATAAATGAACTAAAACTTTGGGCTTCACAAGTGAGTAATAGGTAACTATTAATTATGTTCTTGGTATCAGAGGTATATAAGAGGAAATCTATTTTGGGGGGCTTATGAAACTACTACCTCCTAGGTACCAACTCATAAAAGCCACATGACATTTGTTAATGTTCTGCAGTAAAGATTAATAACTCATTTCTTCAAATCTTTCTTTCCTCACAGCAGTCTGTGGATATGATATACCCATAAATCTCATCTTGACTAAAACTTAAATTATACAGTCGAGCTTGTCTGATTGAGATATAACTACTGAACTAAAGTAGAGCCCGGTTCATCAAAAGTTTTACTTAGGTCTCTGAATAACTGTCAGCATATTTCAGCTGAGTATTATATAATCCAAAGCTATTTAATGGATAATAATATAAAATGTGATTGTAACATATTCCTTCAGTCCCAGTCATTTGAATTTGGATAATTCCAGTGGTGTGTCTTTGAGAAAAGATCCACACTTGAAAGACTAAAAAGACATGAATATTATTAAGCAGAGTTTTTCTAATTCAATAGTGTTCTAGCAGTAAAATTCTTGCACTCGACGAACACTTGAATTTGGTCTATGAAATCTAAGCTTCCCTTACAATTTCATCTACCTCCATTTATACATGCATTATTTGTTTTGTTTATAATAGTTTCTCAGTAAAATTACCATGTTATACCTTTAAAATAAATAAAACAAATACCAGCAATAACCATGGTTTGTTTAGGCTGATCCATTTTTTAAGAGTATAAGCAATTTTTTAAGACATAAACTTGAATTAAGACAGAGACTGTCAACTTCATTTTGGCCTCAAAACAATACAACAGCAATGTACATACTAAAGTCAACTGTTCCCATCATCAATAACCAAAACAAGTTAACGTGAAACACTCAGAAAATGTAAGCAATGATACTTAAAATACACTTGACATTGTGCTCACAGTTTAGCATTAACTGAATCTGCAAATATTTTTGAGTGTCTACTACATATAATGTTTCATATGACTGCAACGGACTCTGGAGATACAATGAAACAAAACAGATATAACCCACTCTTCAAAGAATTCACAGTATATTAGGGGAGATAAATATTTAAACATATAACTATAACACAATGTGGCAAACCCTTGAAAGTAAAAGGTGTCATAAAACAAAGCAGAAACTAGATAAAATAGGAACAAGTCATTCAAGTGAAAGTCAGTTCTTGCTAGTAATTTCACTGATTGATTCATTTAACAAATATATGCATGCCTATATACGGTAGGCACTTGAGTGGGCAGAGTGGTAGGCACAGTCAAACATGGTCTCTCTCCTCATGTAGCTTATGGGCAGGTGGAAAAGACAGATTTTAATCAATCACACAAATGACTATAAATGGTTAAGTGCTATAAATGATAGGATGGAGAAATGCACATGACTTTGAGCACCTAGGAAAAGGACATTATCTACACAGAGGTCAGGGAAGACTTCCCTAAGGATGGGATGATAGGGCTCAAACAGGATAGGTGAACAGGAAGTAACTACATCAAGAGTATAGTAAAAAGCATTTCGGAGAGATGGAGCAGTATATTTAAAGATCCTGTGGTGAAAAGAAGCAAGGTGAGAAAAACACACTGAAAGGATAATGGAGCTAGAGCAGAAAAATGAGGACATGGTCCGAAGGGGCTGTAGAGGCTAGTAGGGCCAGCCCATGCAATCCTTTAGGTATATAAAGGTGTCTTATTTTCTTTAATAAAGGGAGGGGCAAATAAAAGTTTAGTCAGATAAATGCTGAAGAGTAAATGAGGGAGTCCAAGAAAGAAAAAAGCATTACTTGAATGAGGGTCATGTGGTGAGGGTAAAGTGATGTGGAGACAAATAGCTGGATTCAAGAGATGTTTAGAAATAGATAAAGGAATGACACCTGAGTTCCTGGCTTAAGTAACTGAATGGATAGTGATGTCCTTTACTGAGAAGACTGGTGTTCAGGAAAGAATAGAGAATCATGAATTTGGTTTTAAACATATTGAACTTTTGAAGCCTTGAAGATGTCCAGGAGGGGAAATGAAATAGGTAGCTAGACGTATGTGTCTGGAACTTGGAAGTGATGTATGGTCCATTATAATTTACATGACATCCACACTTAAGTGACAGGTGAGATGGACACTGAAGGAAGAACCTACTTAGAAGACAAGAAGGCTTAGAACTAAATATGATGGATTCCTAACTTCTAATTACATATAGGAAAATCTATTCTGATATTAAACTTTATTTTTCCCCCTTCTCCTTATTGAATTTTTTTGCACGTTTTGCAAAATTGTTGTTTAAAGTCTGTGTGTGTTATGCTGTCAGGTAAGTTATCCTTAATTAAATAATTATTAGTTTGCCCTATTTCAGAAATTAGGCATTCAACCCTTTGATATAGATATACCTTTATTTTCCTAATCCAACACTATTATAACTTTCATATTAGCAGTCCTCAACCCCTTATCTGCAGCTCTAAAATCCAAAAAGCTCTGAAAACCAGAAGGATTTTTTAAATTGGCACAAGCCCATTAGGTGATAAAATCATCCAGGAAATAAAGTAAGGCTATTAACAGTCTTTCTTTATTCCAGTTAGAGTAAATACTCATATGCTTTGCTGCAGATGTATTAATATGTTAGATTATGGGATGCTGCCTTAGGCCCTTCTGGGGGTGTCAAGTAATAAATAATGTTGCACCACATTACTTTTCTAAATCTAAAATATTGAGAACTCTGAAACACATCTAACCCTAGGATTTTGGATAACACATTTTGCACCTCTTTTTGCTTATTGAGTAAATAGCACGTGGAAAAGACTATCCTGCATGCTTTGAATATATATTATCTCATTTAATTTCATGACCTCATAAGGTGTCATGATATCATAAAATTCAAATAGGTCTCCACAGTTATTTTTTAAGACTTCCCTGTGTATAAAATTGTTTATTCTTTTAATTAATTATAGTATATCAAAAATTAAAATTCAAATTGATTGTATGCTATCTATTGAAGAAATAGTATGAAGAACTGTCCTTTCCAATTCAACAAACCAACTGAATGAATGAAATATATATTCTTTTAATAAGAATTAATTGTCCAGGTATTAACAATATTATATGGTTATATTACTAAGCATATTTATATTTAGAACTTACGGATTGATGTGGTTTTGACAATTGCCCCTCCAATCTCATGCTGAAACGTGACCTCCAGTGTTGGAGGAGGACCTAGTGGGAGGTGTTTTGGTCAGGGAGTGGATCCCTCATCAATGGCTTGGTGCTATTCTCATGGCAATGAGTGAGTTCTCACTAGATCACTTCACGATAGAGCTAGTTGTTTAAAAGAGCTTGGAAACTCCTTCTCTCTCTCTTTCTCTCTCTTGCCATGTGACACACCTGCTCCCTCTTCGCCTTCTTGTAAGCTCCCTGCAGCCTCAGCCAAAGCAGGTGCTGGCACTATGCTTCTTGTATGATCTGCAGAACCATGAGCCAAAATAAACCTCTTTTCTTCATAAATGACCCAGCCTTAGGTATTCCTTTATAGAAATGCAAATTAGACTCACACATAACTGTATTTAAATAAGTTAATATTACAGTTTATATGCTTTTTAGAAGCTTAAGGACGTCTACAATTCAATAGTTTCCTGTAAAGGTGGAAATGTACAAGTTAATTACTTCAACTAGATTCAGTAAAATTTCTTTAAATTTCTATTCAAAAAAGTTTATCTGATTGCATTAGAGCTTAAACATTAATATTTATTAAGAAGGTTTTTATAAAGCAAAAGACATTTTGCTTCAGAAATCAACAATTGTGTTTAGATGATGTTTTACACTTCACAGTTACTTTTAAGTTAAAACAAAGCTCTCATGTCATGCTTAAATGTACTGTTTTTCATCCTCGGTATAGTGACCTTTTGATATCATTTTCATTATGAAGTTGTGAATGTTCTTTCAAGGATGCAGAGAATAAAGGAGAAACAAGACTGATTTCTTTAAAAGGTCATATTTCAAATATCTGGAAAGTCATCAATGCACTTTTAAAAAAAATCTACATGCTATAAAATAGATCTGAAGCCATAAATGGGAACATCTGGGATAAAAACCCAAAACTTACTATAGTGTTTGCCATCTCTTATAAAATTCTGTTGCAAATATACTATATTTACTGTTGTATTATATCCTAATGCTGGATATGGAATATCAATGTATTTTCAGCCTATTCAGATATTAAAAAATTAATTCATTGGCTACAAAATATAGTTGAATTTATACCAAAGAAACTTATACATTTTCATAAGAATAAAAGGATTATACAGGTTTATTTCTGAAAAAAAAAAAAAAAACCAAACAATTCAAATGGTCTTATACTATCTTAGGCTGGAAAACTTTTTATATCCTTATTTTATGGGTTGATATATGATCATCAATTAATGAAGTCATTTTTATCATAATAAAATGTCATGATTAGAACTGCAGTATTCTAGTCTAACCATTTTCTAAAGAATATGATTGGGGAATTTTAGGTAGTTAAATATTAAAATAATCTAATTGAAAATGAGACTTTTAGATTATTCATTTTGATTGACAAACTGCAGAAAATGGGTTTCTTTCCTAAGTACATTTCTATCACTCAATTTTGGTAGATAAAACCAGTATTTCTGAGTAAAAGGTAAAATATACCTTGTCTTTGTTTTACTTAACTAATAAATGCGATTATTCTTGAATTTTTGTGTTTTAAATGCACCTGTTATTATGGCATCTACATCAATCAAATTCCTCAAGTAACGTGCTTCTGTGTAGGAAAGGTGTTCAGTTACATGGTTGTCATAGCTGCATTTTCTCCTTGTAACTAAACAACAATGTTCTTTGGAATTAAAGAAGCACACTTTTGATTTAAATTATTTATAGTTATAAAAAGAACATTAAAATGGAGCAGCAATTCTTTGAGAAGACTGATCACAGGACCTCATGGACTAACTGAAAGCCTCAGAATGCAAAACAATAGCCACAGTCATGAAGTGAGCATTCCAATGACTTAACTTGTACTTCCATTTCATCTATTAAAAAATACTGGACCTCAGATGAATTATCAGATTTGTTCACAATCACACAAGCAACAAGTGAACTAAATTGCATGTATTTTAATTGCAATAGGGCATTCTTTCAACTGTAAGTTCCTTATTATCAGTTAATAAGTATAATGAAATTTAAAACCAGTCCTCATAACTAGGGAAAAAATGTGTTCTATATAAATAAACACATATGAATCAACTGACCTCACTTTCTGGTAGAAAAATCATTTGAAGTTGCTTTCCAAATATAGGTGGAACTTGATGTAGTCACTCATGACTTTTTGTTGTGTCTTGTGTTTCACTTTGTTTTGTAATCACCATATGCTGCAAGATCTGGGTTCTTCATACAGTACAGGACAATGTTACAATTGAAATCTACCATCAGAAAATATTAACTTTAGATGAGTGTTTTATTTCTTTTAGGTGCTTTTCTTCCACTTTAGTCTCTAGATTATGTAATAAAAATACACTGAAGAGACCCAGCCTTCTTCTCCAGGATAAATATTAGTTTCTTGAGACCATCTTTACTGTTATCTTAATGTTTGATTTCCTGAAAAACCTCTAACTCCCTTTCACAAGAAAGAAGAATGAACAAGGAGAGAGGGAGGAGGAGGCAGAAAATAATATTATTTTCAGCTTGGCTTCTCCTGCATAAATATCATGATTATGCTATTTAGTATCTGTAAACTACTTTCTTTGAGAGATAATTTTAAGAAATGAACAAGTGCATGTAAAATGTTGGAAAGAACTAAAATAATAGAAAATTTCTTTGTAAGATTTTTCCTTTGCGTCAAATACTTTTGAGAGCTACAGAGAAAATAAAAATGCTAGATAATGTTGTAGCTTTGGAATATATGGAAAATATTTTACTGTAACTTCATAGAGGAGAACCCAAAATTCTGTTTTACATACTAATTTGAGCTTACAAATCGACTTAAAAATAGAAAAAAAATTCATTGAAAATTTACAAATTAAAACAAAAATATTTTTGAAAATATATGTGTTTTAGCCTTTTTAATCTTTTTTCCAGTTACTTGCAATTTATCTGTAGCAGGTAAAATAATACCTCCCCACCAAAGATGTCCACATCTTACCCTAGAACCTGTGGATAAGTAAATTTATATTATACAAGGAGTTTTGTATGTGTGATTAAATTACAGACCTTGAGATGGATAGATTATCCTGGATTATTGTGCATGGCCTAATATAATCTCAAGGGTTCTGATAAGAGGATGACAGGAGGACCAGAATCAAACAGAAGGTGTGACTGTGGAAGTAGGTATCAGAGTGATGTGGAGCATTGAATCAGTGTGGGCAGCCTCTAGACGCTGGAAAAGGCAGGCAAGCACATATTTCTCTAGAGCCTCCAACAAGGATCTAAACCCTCCTGATACTTTGATTTTAGCCCAGTGAAACGCATTTCAAACTTCTGTTCTCTAGAACTGTAAGGTAATAAATTTGCATTGTTTTAACCACTAAGTTTGTAGTAATTTTGTTACAGCAGCAATAGAAAACTAATATATACTTATTATATATCATTATCAATATTATATTTATAATATAATTATAAATTATTAGAATTATAACATATAATTCTGAGTTTTATTTTTCTCATTCTTATAGTACCTGAAATTTTGCTGATGGCTTCTAACAAACACGTTTCCTGGAAATGCTGGTGCCATGGTATTTCCCCATCATAACCGAAGTAACTTGAGGAAAATTCTGACAAAGGTCAGTTTCCTAAATCTAACGCCTTTAATCAATCCCTCAATGTTATTAAATGCTCTAGTAGTAGAAGTTATAAAGGAAAAAAGTTATCTCTTTTTCTCCCTTTCTTTCTCAGCATGATCTGAAGAAAGTGTAGATGAGAACAAATTACAATAGAAAATAAAGCAGAAGCTATCCATAAGGAAGTACAAGCACTACCGTAAGCTTTGTTCTTAAAGCCCCGATGACACACTTGAGGCTTTTAGTAGGATAATAATGTGATCAATTAGCATTTCAGAAATATCCCTCAGGCAATAATATAAAGGGGGAGTTATTGAAAGACCTTACTGGGTAAAAGGACAAAAAAAAAGAAGATTCGTGAGCCAAATATTACCGATAATATATAGGAATTAAAGGAAAATGTGTATAAGACTTCTGATTGATTTATACATCATGATGAAGGGAAAGGAAGATTCACTTATTAGGCATTCATATGAAATGGGAAATAGTGAAGAAGATGGCACCAAAATAAGGAATAAAGGTGAAAGGAAAATGTTGAAGGAAAGAAGGAGAACTCAGTATTGGGCTTAATGAAATGAGAGCCTGTGGAACATGTAAGGGGAAGTTCTAGTTCACAGCTAAGACGTGCAGATTTAGAGACACAAACTTGGTGGCCAGTTTAGAAGCCACTGCATCAGGGTTTTAGATAAAGTCATTCAGGATGAAGAATTAGAATTAGAAGGACAGAATGTTAAGTAAAGGACTTGAGGAGCATCAATATCCAAGGGGTAAGAGAGACTAAAAGAATCTCAAAAAAGTATTACACAAGGAAAGTCAAGACAGAACACTATCACAAAGCTAATGTAGGATAGAGTTTCAAGAAAAAAAGTGGTTAACCAAATCAAATGCCTCAGGGATGAGGGAAGAGAAGGAGCAGAAGATATCCCCAGCAGGCTGAGAAATAACTGGGTCACTGGCAACCCTCAGGAGAATTAGTTCAGGGACTTGGCGAGAACAGAAATCAGCCTGCAGGGATTGGAGGAACTTTGTGAACTGTCAGTGAGGAGACCTCAGGGCTCAGACTAGGCACCTTCTCCTCTCTCTCCACATTCTTCCCATGGAGGATCTCATCGGTGCTCATGGTATTAAATACCACCTATATGCTAATGACTCCCAAATTTGCATTTCTGTTCCCTATCTCTGTGTGAGGATGGAAGCTCAAATGCAGTGACTTGAACAGTGAATTGGAGGTGCCACAGGTACAGCACTAGGCACCTCCTCCTCCCTCTATTCACTTTCTATGTGAATGAAACCCCATACCCCCACAGATAAAATACTATGTACATGCTAATATAACAAATTCCAAAGTTATGTTTCTGCTCTGGAATTTTCACATTTTTTTCTAGGAGGCCCAGCTATGTAGTATATATAACATATTGTATATTGAATATATATAGTTATAGTATATACATACAGTATATAATATTCTATATGTACACAGTACATCTTATATAAGACACCCAGCTTTATATATGATATACTATCTGTATTATATACTACTATGCACTATATCTATCTACCTGTCTCTCTATATAATCACAAACATCTCAAAATTTTAAATTTATATGTCCCAAGCACTTATTATTATTTCTCCTAAAACCTGCTCCTCCTTAGTCTTGTCCAATTCAGAAACTAGGTAGACTTCCTTTATTCCTTCATTTTCCTTACCCCCAACATACAACTCCATCATCCACTCTAACCTGCAACTATCTCTCAAATAGAACGATCCTTGCCTCTGCTACCAGAGCTCTAGTCCAAGCCACCATCATTGTATATTGTGAATCCTTCATCACTAATCTTCCAGTTTCCTCCAACCCTCTCCAACTATTCTTCTTACAGCCTTCAATATGTACTTTTAAAATCACAGAATGGATTACCTGTTCTCCCATCTAAAATCTTTCAGTTGCCTTCCATGTTTTTGTGTTGGTTTGTTTGTTTAGACGGAGTCTTGCTCTGTCACCCAGGCTGGTGTGCAGTGGCACGATCTCCACTCACTGCAACCTCCGCCTCCCGGGTTCAAGTGATTCTCCTGCTTCAGCTTCCCGAGTAGCTGGGACTACAGGCATGCACCACTGCGCCTGGCTAATTTTTGTAATTTTAGTAGAGATGCAGTTTCACCATATTGGCCAGGCTGGTCTCAAACTCCTGACCTCGTGATCTGCCCACCTCGGCCTCCCAAAGTGCTGGGATTACAGGCATGAGCCACCGCACCCGGCGCTTTCCATTTTATCTAGAATGAAATCCAGCTTCCGTACCATGACCTTCATGTTGAATAGGTGATCACCCAACTATCTATCCAACTTCTTCCTATACCACTCTCTCTCTCCTATGCCTACTGTGGTCTAGCCTTAGTGAACTTTTACAGTTACTGCAATAAGACAAACACTATCCCCCAATAGAGCTTCCAAATATGCTTTTCCCTACTGCCTGGAATGCTCTTTCTTGGGTTCTACAAAGGCATGGCTTCTCTCTTTTCAGGAATAGGTTACAATGTCTTCTAACCACTGTTTAAATAGGTCCTTCCCTAATATATTTTTATTTCTGAACTCTCATAGTATTGGCATTTTGTAATTAGTTATTCATTTTTTTTAATGTATTATCTGCCCTACTGACTACATTCTAAGCTGCTTTAGGACAAGCAATTTGTCTCTATTTATTATTGGACATCCAGTGTTGGCACAGTGTTTGGCAAATATTAGGTTCTTAATAAATATTTATTAAATGAACAAGCCAGTGGATGAGGAAAAAAGCCAATAATAATAATATAATAACTACCACATATTAAGTGCTTATATATGTCAAGACCTATTGCACATGTTTTACATGTATTAATCTTTTAATCTCCCCAACAGCCCTATGAGGTAGGAACTATTACTATCCCATTTCAGTGATGAGTTTACTAAGATAAAGAGAAGTTAAGTAATATGCCAAAGGACGCATAGCTAGTAGAGCCAGGATTTGAATGCAGGAAGTCTGATTCCAGAGTTCATACTCTTCACCTGCTTTAAAGATTTCAGAATGCCTGATCATAATCAGAAAGAGAAATCTTGGGGATTTCAGTTATTACAGATGGCTCCAGGGTTAATGGATGAAGGTGAGTGTGTGTGTGTTTATAAATGGAGAAACTTTACCAACTTTATATGCACAGGCTAACATGTTATTGGAGGGAAGTAGAAGATACAAGCAAGAAAGGGCGACTAAGTAAGTGACTGAAAAAACAGGTATAAATGAGACCTAACACAAGGAACCTAGCTTTGGGAGGATCATTCTTTTTCTGTGAAAGAGGAGAAAAATAGAGTTGAGGCCGATAAAGACATTTTAGATTTCTGGGGAGGAAGTTGAAGATTTTAAGTTTTTATTAGATTTTCTCAATAAAGTCATAGGCAAATTCATCTATTGAGTGTATGGGGAGAAATGATGAAGTATGAGGTTGAATGAGAGAAGTTAAATGTACCAAATATACTAAATGGAATGGAAGATAATGGGCTAAAACAATGCCAGCTGGATAAGGCAGAGGCCCCAACTGAGATGGAAGACCACTCACTGGTTTGTAAAAGCAAGAATCTGCATGTTGTTGTGAGACTATCTTCCACCACAGCAGTCTGGAGGCTGAGCTAATAGGCTGCACTGGTCATGGATGGTTAGGTAAAACAAACAACAGGGCAAGAAGTGACTCTAATTAAGAGAACTGATTTAATCATCACCAGAAAAGGTAAAGGCTGGATGTGGAAGGGAGCAATGGCCAGGCCAAAGAGTGAGGAAAAAAAATAGCCAATGGATTAGGAGACTCCATCAGACCAAAGAGAATGTATAGAGAGTGAGACAGCAAGAGAGCTGGAAGGCTGAGAGCTATGGTCCAGCCAAAAACATTGGATCACTCTGAAAGCTCCTGGGCCTAGGAAACAAGGCACCACTCAATCTACCCTTGTTAACTTTTACAACAATTTCATCTTTCCCTTCAGTTGCTCACTAACTCTCTAAAGGAATGACTCAACATTCTCGTAAGTGTCCGTGCTTGTATATTCTATCATAAAAGATTTATCGGTAAACTTGTCCACCAACCATACTTCCTCTTCTCAATGGGAAATTATTCCCAAAGGTTGCAGCATCCAACATGGTTTTAGTCCTCTTTCTTAAGGCTTATAGACTATCTTACAATGACAAAATGGCAGCCATCTTCTTAACTTTAAGCATAATGTTTTCATCAGACTAAATAAAAAATCATTGATGTATTGCACAGAAAATTTGGTTTCTAAATGTTTCCATCATTTAATAACTTTCACCATCGGTGACACATTTATGTGAGTGTTCTCTGTTATTGAAACTGAATATTTTAATACACAGCCACAAGATTATAAAATAAGCAAACTGGAATAGAATCCAAAGAGAACAGTGAAAAGAACAAATAAGACACCCATACAGTATTTTGCTAGTTACAGAGCACTTTCTTAACCATTGGCTTATCTAATCCCTTCTATAATCTCTTATCTGATCCCTTATGATTAGGATTCCTTATTTGATGCATTTTATTGATGAGCTAACTAAGGCTCAGAAAGATTAAGCAACTTGTGTGCTAACTTCAATAACTTGCTTAATCTAAAAATCAAACCAAGTCTACTTCTATTCTGGTGAACTCTTCAATTTTAAAAAATATATTAATAATAACGATAGCATAAATTGCTAATAATTACTGAAAGTTTGCTGTGTGTCAGGCATGTTATTTAGAGCTCTGCTTGCCTTGCTTCATTTAATCCTCACAGCAAGCCAGTGAGGTGAGCCACCTTATTCTCTACATACTACATAATGCCTGAGAAAGTGGGGCCAGAGGATAGGTTAAGGACTTCTGAAGCAAAGCAATAATTCAAATCCACACTCACTACTCACTACTGAGTCTTTGTTCCTAATCATTTAGTAATTATGAAAACAGAGCTTTTGCCTTTCAAATTAACATTTTTTTTCTAAATGAGAATACCTCGTGCAGAGGAGGGAGCAATCCAATAGGCTCTGTGAGTTGCTGGTAGGGAGATAAATTTGGACAGTACATTTTTATAGCTTAAGAAAATAGTTCTGAATGTGTAAAAGATTTGAAGCATCAGGATGATCGCTGAAACATTATTAATAATGATTCTATAATGTAAATAACATACAAAATTTAAATATATACCCCAGTGTTCTCCCTATAGCATTCTTTAAACTGTGGGATTGGATTTAGTTCTCTCTTTTATTCAGGTCAAAGGGCTTCTTTGCTAAAAACAATCATAATATAATTAGAAAGCATAAACCTGCAAAGCAAAGCTAACATGTTTCCTTTCCTTGTCATAATCACACAACAAAAATTTTAAATAGAATACATAAAGTGACTCTAAGAGAAAATATTACTGCTTAGCAATTTTAAGAAAAGTGTCATTATTTTAAAGTTATTACTGACACTGTAGCCCTAAAATCTATCTAATCGTACCGTTGGATTTTTTTTTTTAAGTACAGGAGATAGTATCCAAGACCTGAACATTTAGAAAACATATTCACAGGAAAAGTTAAAATTTTAGGCAAATTAAGGAGCAGCACATGAATAAGACTTTCAAACAATAACAGGATCTTTCAAACTCTCAATATGAATACATTAGAATATTCAGCCAACATAAAACAGACTTTATAAAAATGTGCTTACAACAGACAATAACCTCATTATGTTCTCCTCATAAAATCCAACACTATAATGGGAGAATAAATCATTCCTTCCATCCTTATGGTGTTATTTTTGTCTTGCCCAAACCTGGGAACTTATATGAAAGTAAATTTTCTAAAGGAACATAAGAATTGATACATAAAAGCATTTCCTTTTAAAAAGCCATGCAAATAATAATTCCAACCAAATTCTCTTTCCTCTCATAAAAGGTTTTGTTTGGGATTTGTTTTTGTTTTCTTTCATAGCTTCTTCTTAAAAAGAACTACCATTAAAGGCAAGGTCAACTTTGCTTACCACAAGTTACAAATGACTGAATTGGTAACCCAATATCTGAGAAGTCATTTGCTGTTATATATCTATTATCAGTGCTTCAGAAGAGTAAGAGGATAATGCCTTATTAGGACTTGGCCACATTAGGGTAGAGTTTCAAACTTCTTGAACTCTGTATGTGCACAGGGGAAAAATGTGATGGTGTTGTAGCCTATAAATACATTGTCAGCTCTAGCAAGCAATGAGACATTTCACTCGAGAAAGTCAAATGCTGCAATGTGTCACTTTCAAACTTCTCTCACTGGTCCCAAGAAAATAGGTATAGATTGCAAATACAGTTATTTAAAGTAGATTCTGGTATACAGACACCCACGTCCTCCAAAGTTAAATTTTCCAGTTAAACTGTCTCCAGTCAATCTGACCACTTCAACCTGACAGGCAAGCCAGTCAAATAAGCAGTCAGTGGGCCAAAATCTGTCAAAATGGTTTTCTTAACTGGTGATTACTTTTTGACTGACTTGAGCAGTCAAGTTAATCAGAACAGTCAAACCAGGTTTCCAACGTATACAGTTTTAGCTCTTCCTGTTTTAGTAGGTGTGCCCTGTTTATATATTTGAAGGGAGATTTATTAAGTCATATTGTTTAAGAAAAACAAGTCAAGAAAGTTGTGAGCAACTAGTTTGACAATAAGGGCTCCCCCCAGAGTTGGTCCTCAGATTCAGCACTGGGGAGAACACACTTATCGGCCCTGCCTGAGAGCTATGAAAGGCGCAAGGGGAAGCGGTGGCCAGGAGAAAAGCACTGTGGAAGTACCCGTGTGCCCACCTCTTGATATGTCCTGGTTAGAGGTCTGAGACATGTGTCCTCTAACAAGGGAGAGATAAGGGAATGGGCTCACCATATTTTTGGAGATTTATAAAAAGACACTTAGAAAGAACTCAGTGGACGGTTTGATGACATTGATGCCATTGTTGACAGCGGTTTTCCATTCTTAAATAGCCATTTTTGTCAAGAGAAAGAGAAATTTTAAGAATCCCCTTAACTTAAAAATGAGGGTGAGCGCAATTTAATTTCTCAGCTTTCACAAATGACAACCTTGAAATGCAGTCTAATGTGTGTTAAAAAGCATTGTTTGAGCAGCATTTAAGATTGCAGATTTTGGAATTAGCCCATCTAGTTTCAAACCTGGGCTCCCACTGACAAGCTATATGTCTTGGAGCCACATATTTCCTTCCCTGGATGTCAAGTAGCCTTATCTTTATAACGAATAAAATTAAACCACTCAATTCTCAGAGTTATTTTGATTACTAAGTGATTAAATGTTAGTAAAATATTTTCAACAGGGCAGGGTAAGGAACACTAGCTATGTAGAGGCATGGCCCAGTTCAAGTTCACTATAACTATGAGAGCATCTTGTTCAAATACAGTATTTTGTAATGTACTCGACTTCTTTTTTACTGGTCTCTTAGGTTTAAGTTTTGCTTTAATTAATAGTTTTATCTTTAATATGTTCATAATTTATTTAAAAGCAGCACTAAAGAGCATAAAGGCTAAAGTTGCCAGGTTACCATTCTATACAGGCATTGAACTGTATACTTTACCCTCCCTTTCTCATTTAATAACCATGAAACCCCGTGAGGTAGATCAGGTTTACAAATGAAGATACTGAGTTTCAATCAAATTATATGACCTGTCTGTGATCAAACAGCTGATTATGGCAGAGCTGGTTTCAAAATTAAAATGTAACCAGCTTGCTTTAAAATATACTAAGAGCCCGTAATATACCTAACTAACAATAAAATACCTAACTAACAATAACAAATTTCTGGTTCTTCCAGCAAAAAAAAAAAAAAAGAGTGGTTTATATTGTAAGTTCATGACTTCCTAAAGAGAGACACTTGTCTATTAGGCCTCTGAAGTTATTGTAAGTAAATCATAAGAACTAGAATTATTCAGCACTTATCTATCACATCCAGAAACCAATCTTATTTCCACTTCCTGCAGTGCCACTTTGGATTTCAAAACAATAAAACAAAATATCTGAAAGATAAGACTCATGTATTCCAAAGTACTTAGAGGTATACAAGAATTCAAAGACTGATTAATTCAGCAAATAAAGATAGAATGTCTTGTTACTTGAAAATGGTTCAAGCATCAGTTAGTATCCTGAAAACTGAGAAATTATTGTGACATCAAACTGATTTCATAGTGTTTTCTTCGGTGATTTTTTGGTCATTGGCAGAGATAGAACTCTTTTCCAATACTGTGCAAAAAAACTAAAGACTCTGAAGAAGCATGAATGAATTGAACCTCTGGAAGGAACTTAGGCTTCCCGCTAAAACTCACCCTCAGAGGGTGTAATCTAACATACAGCATGAACATCTCAAGAGACTTGCCCTAGGTCAGTTCATCTCTCTGTGATGCCATATCCTCTAGATGGAAATAAAAACAGTGAACTCTTTTAAATGTGCCCTATGGTCTGATTAAAGATTGAAAAGGGCTCTAAAAATCCACAGCACTCCCAGGGAAAAATGCTAAATATCATTATCATTATTACACCAAATGCCATAATTTGGTCTCCTCAGATTCCCTTTTCATGTAGATTCCATCACACTCTGACTTTTGACTTTTCGCCTCTCTGACCAAATCTCCAATGACAAAGCAAAGGGAAATGTTGAGGCAATTAGTGGGAAATGGAAGCAATTAATTCCCTTTCTTAGTGGAGACCTGGCCTCTGTGAACCAGTTTAACCAAAAATAATCAATGACCTTTCTCTGACCAAACTGAAGCAAATCTACTTGATATTTGTCACTGGTTATCCATCTACTGCTTCGACATTAATGAGTCTCTTCACTTTGCCCCTTTCTTTTACGAAATAGAGCCATCTTTTCTGGTCCCATGTTACCTCTGCAACTACTATTTTTGCAAATCTAATACAGTCAAAGGCCTCATTATCCATGTGTAAGCCTAGCAACCATTTTTAGCAAAACCATGGTTTCTGATTTTCTTCTACCCTTCTACCTTGAACTGTTTCCCTTTCTCTGCTATAGAGATGCGAGCTTGTTCAAAATGAATGAAAGAGAACAACAAAGACAAAGTTTAAATTTAAAAGGGTCCTAGAAAAGACTGTATAATCCATCTGGGCCTAAACAGCATCCAGACCTAGATCTAAGTCTTTGGCCAATCATTGCTCACTGTTCAGCTTTCACCATGGGAAATTTACTTATCCTTCACAAATCTCACTTTTCTTTTCTGAACATTGGAGACAACATTACTTGCCCCAAGTGTCTTGTCAGACTCAAATTAGATGATACACGTAAAGCCTTTAGCACATAAGGAGAGCCTAATCAATGTTTCCCATTACCACCTGTTTCAAAGAAGAGGAGACTATTTCATAAAATATACTGGTTTTGATACTCAATACAACTCTTCTAAAATGATTGCTACTCGAGCAATTGTACTCAGCATTCAGGGTCTCTCTTTTATCCCCCTGTTAAGAAGAGTACTTCATGTTTTAGCTTATCCATTTATTTTATACATTATTTCCATCTCCTATCATATTCCAGAATATCTTTGCTTGCTATTTTGTTTTAGCTTATCCATTTATTTTATACATTTTTTCCATCTCCTATCATATTCCAGAATATCTTTGCTTGCTATTTTGTTGTTGTTGTTGTTGCTGCTATGGTTTTGTTTGTTTCATCTTTAGACAAACACCCCTTAAGCAACTGTTCATCAGCTGTCATATATCTCACTAAGTGTGGTCCATTAGGCCTGAATCCAAGTGAATTTAGAGACAGCTCGGTATAACCAGTGTTTCATATAAAAACAAATGGAGATGCAAATGAATTGGCAATACATTTTGAGAAAATATGGAACACTAGAGATGTCCTGTGAAGAAAAGGCAAATTAACAGTTACTTCTCAAATTATGCAAGGAGCTGCTTTTTTCTCTATTTCATTTTGTTCTAAAAAGCTCTGTCCTAAGGCAGACTTCCCTGAGGCTGTTTGAATAGGAGAGAATATTAACAAAAACAAGACCAGACGTATGAGACATTGGTCCATTGTTATGTTCTGTACTCTGAAAACCTTTCAGAAATGTGGGATCAAGGGCCTCAAAGGAAAAAGGACAGAGGTCCTTCCTTTGCACTCTGAACTACATTTCCAATCTCAGAGCTCCTATATCCAACCCAAGTTTGATTTCTCAGGAGCAAATTCAGAGGTGCTCTTCAGGTGCAAGAGACCTAGATTTAAGCACCACCAGACACTTCAACCTTCACCCTCAGGCCCAGCCCCAGCCTTTCACTCTCCACACTAGATATTAATTCAATGTGAAATCTTCAGGAAATACACACACACACACACACACACACACACAGACTTATTCATAGTCACATGTCAAGTTGGTAGCAAGCTAAAAATGCTGAACTTCTGACTTCCCATTTCACAGTGTGTTCTATCAAACCAAGCAACCACAAAGAAATCACTGGATCACTTGTAAATATTTGCTCAGTCCACTGGTTTGCTAATCCATGTTCAGTTTAAGTGAGAATTGCTACAGTAAAAAATGTAGTAGTACATCACCTTCAATTTTCTCATGAAGTACATTCTACCATCTTTTCAGCCTCTCTGTTCTTGCCAAAGGTACAATTATTTTGAAGGTATTACCCATAGTCACCACATACAGTCATTTTTGCTCTCTTAAATCGGATACAGAAACACTCTATCAACAAAAATTTAAAACTAATAACTCCAGTCTTTCAGCCTCTAATGTGTCTTCCAAATGGCCAGAGCTGGAGAACATAAAACTAAACATAATCAAAATATGCTAAAACATAATCAAATCAAGCTCCTCCTCTGGGTAAACCCAACAACTCTTAAAAGCATAGCTGTTCATGGTCTGCCCCCACCTTAACTCTTCAGCCCCACTTCATGTTATTTCATGCAGTGGTTCCACTTCTCATCAAAGACCCCTGAATATGCTGTGCTTTTCACAACTCTGCACACGCTAGTCTTTCAATCCACTGGACCTTTTGGCCCAATGCCTTCGCCTGCCTAAAGAATAGCTAATTCATTTTAAAGATATGCTTCTGCCATCTTCTCTTTGAACCCTTTCCAGATTGGCAGATAATTCATATATACTTTTATTATAACATTTGTCTCTGTAATTAATTGTTGAAATGCCTGAACTGCTCACTGGCAGGTACCATACCTTATCCATCTTAGCATCCTCAGAACCTAGTACTGCACCAGGTACACTCCTCCTCTACTTATACACCTCCATCTTAACTAACTTTACATAGATATTAATTAAATCACTGAATGAGGTAGAATCACATATTCTCTTTCTTCTCCAGAAAATGGTGTCATCAGTCATGTCACTGGGCAGATTCATCCACTGGCTTATTCCTACTCTAAGAGTGGATATGCTCAGAGTTTTTCAAACACTATTAGAAGGGCTAATAGAGAAAAATGGTTGTTTGCAACAAAAGCAATAGATGTTTTAAAATTTGAAAGCAATGACAAAGTAAAGAAGGTTGAATATGCCTACAGAAAAATCTTTAACAGTAGGTGCAATTCTGATGAAAAGAGCAGATCATCCATCACATAAAAATTGCCTTGCACATGTGAAGGACAATCATAAGCTATAGAAGAGGAAAAGTGATTGGCTAAGTGGGGAGAAACACTAGAGAGTATTACTAAAATATCAGATGCCTCTTAGCCAAATGTTAATTAAGAAGAAGCCTAGAATTTTACCAGAATTTAAAGTCTGGGGGTGAAAATGCTGCTGACAAACTTTCTTTTGCAGATCTCAGATAGTTCAGTAGGTTCAAATCCATTTGAGTCTGCACAGGGTCAAAGGGAACAGAGTGTAAACATATTAGCCCCTGAGAAGTTCTCTGCAGACATTGGCAGGGATAAATACCTTCTACAGACAGATTGTCAATAATACAGTAGGTACTAGTCTAGATTTTGGGAGCGTGGGGAAAGATGCTGCATAGAATGAGTGCTGCAAGTGGAAAAGAAGATATAGCCAAACATTTGATTGAACAGATAGAAAGTCCAGGCTTGGCAGGGTGTGGTGGCTCATGCCTGTAATCCTAGCATTTTGAGAGGCCAAAGCAACCACTTGAGTCCAGGGGTTTGAGACCAGCCTGGGCAACATGGCAAGACCCCTATCTCTACAAAAAATACAAAAAAAAAAAAAAAAGAAATTAGCTGAACATTATGGTGCATGCCTGTAGTACCAGCTACTCTGGGAGGTTGAGGCGGGAGGCTCTTTTGAGCCTCGGAGGTCAAGGCTGCAGTGGGTCCTGATCAAGCCACTACACTAAAGCCTGGGTGACAGAGTGAGACCCTGTCTCAAAAAAAATTTTTTTTAAATGTGCAGGCTCACATTCTTACTTGGGTGGAAATACATCTAAGGAAGCTGAGCATTGGAAACATGTTTGTGCAAGAAAGAATAAAGAAGGGAATAAAGGGAGGTATAAAAGAAGTCTCTGGCTCAGTGGCAAACTGAGAAAGAATGTTTCAAGAAGAGAGACAATGTGAAAATACTCTTCCATGGTAACTCTTAGGAATGAACATTAGAAGGCATGAGAATCCTTATTAAAACTCCACCTCTATGTCCTAGACTCTCCTTTCAATTACTTTTTTTAGATCTATTTTCAAATTCTCACCTATTCTTTCAAACCTGAAAAGAGAAAAGAGAAACAGAAACCTAATGGGTCTTTAAGATCATTAGGCTCAACTTCCCTCTATTTCCTGAGGGCAACTGAAAAACTGGGAACAAGGGCTTTCTCTCCTTGACCAATCCATTCTTAAACCTGGTCACCTGAGGAGATTCTACATCTCTATCTTACCATTTCACTTTTTCAATTATACGGATTCTCCCAATTTTCCTAACATTTAACATAAGCTACCTCTAATATTCTTCTATTCTTCTTTATTTATTGGTGTGTAAATGGCCAAGACTTTTAATGCTCCAATAAATACAATTTAATGGAATCACAAAACCATCTATCATCAGCTAAGTTCTCATAGGCAAAGTATTGTCTACCAAATTTTTATAAATCTCCAAACACCCACAACACAATTCTACAGATTTCTCTAATTAGCTGGCATTCACAATTCTATACAATAAGGAATATTTGTATAAATTAGTTTCTTGCTATTTGTTTTTCTTTTCCTACAAGACTACTGTTAACCTCTCTCTTCATAGGTTATGACTTTGGGGATGATTGTCATTCCTACTGCTCTATGCCTCCCAGACTCTTGTTAGTAAACACCCCCAGTAAAATCTGTGCAGAAACCATGCTTTGCACTATGCATGTGTTTTATTTTGTTGACAAATAGTTCAAAATAGCAATCTATTTGTAAACACCACCTTTCTGGATCTGCTATCACTCCATATCATAATCCAGTATTTTTTACTGTAAGAGCTTTCATCTCCATGAAGAATCTGGAATGTCTAATTGACATCAGATAGCTTTATTTGTACAATGATTTATAAAAGATTAAGTGATTGGTTTTCACAATAGCAAAGACTTGGAAACAACCCAAATGTCCAACAACGATAGACTGGATTAAGAAAATGTGGCACATATACACCATGGAATACTATGCAGCCATAAAAAATGATGAGTTCATGTCCTTTGTAGGGACATGGATGAAACTGGAAATCATCATTCTCAGTAAACTAATGCAAGGTCAAAAAACCAAACACCGCATGTTCTCACTCATAGGTGGGAATTGAACAATGAGAACACATGGACACAGCAAGGAGAACATCACACTCCGGGGACTGTTGTGGGATGGGGGGAGGGGGGAGGGATAGCATTAGGAGATACACCTAATGCTAAATGACAAGTTAATGGGTGCAGGAAATCAACATGGCACATGGATACATATGTAACAAACCTGCACATTGTGCACATGTACCCTAAAACTTAAAAGTACAATAATAAAAAAAAATTTAAAAAAAGATTAAGTGATTGCTTTTCCACTATTATGGAAAATATCTTATCAATAGCCATAATGATTCCATTTGAGTTATATTTCAGTATTTTATCTAAAACCATTGTGTAAGAATATTTTGTTTCTTTCAGTTTCTTCTTTCCTTATTTCTCCTTTCTGACTATTCAAACCACTGTTTTCAAAACTATTTTTACTTCCACTGTATAAGTTAGTAGTATTTCTGAAAATTTCACTATGCTACAAATTTGTACCCTATTTAAATGTCTTGTAATTATTTTGGGCTATCTAGAACTTACAACAAACCTTATGCCACAGTCGTTAAAATTAAACTGACTTTCAAGAAACATTTTTCAGCTTGTTTCATTTTTGACATGAGCTCCAAGTTTCAGTTCAACAAAATGTACTACACTGAACTATTCTACTGTTTTGGAATAAAATTGAAAACTTAAAACAAAAAAGTAATAATAACCCAAACCAAGGAAATAGACATGAAAATTATATGTATTCCATTTGTTTTAGAGCTAAAAAAAAAGATTTTTTAAAAAAACTTCTTAAAAGGAGATCTTAAAGTTTAGCCTACTTAAGGTAGCTTCCATCAAAAAGTAAAAGATTTAACATACTTGAAAGTGCATTGCTACACTCAAGATTCATCTAAAATAGAAGTGAAGCAGAATTGTCTGAATAATGTTGATAATAAACTGGGTACCCTGTTTCACTTTGCTTTGCTGACAGACTTTCTGAATAGGAAAGAATCATGAAGGTTATTTTACACTCTTATAGTTAAATGAAATTTCTTATAAATAATTAACTATCCAAAATGAATTTGAAATTACCTCAGGTTTCTCTTTCACTTAAAATGCATATTCCCAATGAAATATTCTGAGACAATATTGAAAGTATGGAGTTATAACTTATATAAATATATATGAAATATATATATTGTAATTTATATAAGCAAATGTATATATACAGCATATATATGTATGTACATGTGTATAAATATCTTCATATGTATCTTAATCAAAGTTTCTACTACAACTCTTTTAATTATTACAATTGAAAACTATTACTTTAAAAAAGTTATTGCTGGGAGGCCAACACGGGCAGATCATGACGTCAGGAGTTCAAAACAAGCCTGGCCAACATGGTGAAACCACGTCTCTACTAAAGATATAAAAAAAAAAAAAAAATTAGCCAGGTGTGGTGGCGCATGCCTGTAATCCCAGCTACTTGGGAGGCTGAGGCAGGAGAATCACTTCAACCCAGGAGGCGGACGTTGCAGTGAGCAGAGATCACGCCATTGCACTCCAGCCTGGGTGACAGGGTGAGACTCTGTCTCAAAAAAAGGTTATTGCATTGGGATACTTGACATCTTCTACACAAGCTATTTAGATCCACATCCTCATAAAAATAAGAAGTAATTTTTAGTCCTGGAAAAAGAATATATACTAATATACTATCTGGTACTATTTTGCTATAAATAGAGCTCATATTTTCTTACCTTTGAAAGCCAATAAAATAGATATTGCTCGAATGTAAACAGAAATTAATATTTACTCATAAAATAACATATATAAGAGGCAATAAAATAAATCATGTTCCAATTTAGTAAATATCTGAAAATATTAAACTGGAAGAATAAATCACTTTGGTTATCATGAACTAAAACAGTGATTTCCAAATCTTGGTTGAAATAAGACATTAATAGAGTTTCAGACATATTTTCCCTAAATAACAGCAAATCACAGCTTGACTACTCAGATATCCTGATACCTAGTTATCATAAAAGATGAAATTATAATTATAAGCAAGCCACACATATCAAAATAAAACAAGTATTGATTAGTTTGTCTTCCTAGTTTGTTTAAAGTACAGAAAATTAACCTGCCAGTTTAGTTACCTACCGGCAATGACTGGATTTTATCAGTGTTGTCATCTCTACAAACAGCACCAAATTATAATCCCTCTTCCCATAACATAAGTACCATGACAGAAGAGACAACCAAAGTAAACGATCTAGCCGTGAGTAATGAATACTTTGGGCTGGTTGGAATCCACTTAGTTGAGGAAAGAGAAAAGAGAAGTGGCTCATTAGGGCATTTCCTGAACCCTGCTTGGAATTTCAGTTAAGGAAGAAGAAATGACACAGCAGTTTCAAGTTAAGACGACTTCCTTTCTTTATCTGAAATATGCCACTAATTTGAGAAAGAGCACTCCTATAAAACTACTCCACAATACTGTGGCCACAGTAAAAGCTCTTGTTGGTCCCATTGTGGCTCCATAATTAACAATTCTTACCAGAATATACACAAGCAATACATGGTTGTCATCAAAATGGACTGAGATCCTACATTTATTGCAACATGTTATGCTTCACAATGAACATTTCTTCAACAAATTGACCTGCATCATTTTTTTTTTCAATTTTAGGAATTGCACATTTGTTTAGGGCATTAATAGATTTTGAGTTTTTGTTTAAGGCCATTGCATTTTCCATATTTTCTATAATCACATTTTTCTTACATATGATTTTACTCCTAAAGTGACTGCAGGATAATTTTTATCTTGTCCAAGAATATTTTATCTTCCCATGTAGATTAAAAATACACAGTTCAGCTTATGAGATTTCTTTGTCTTATTACATCCCAATTTCATTTGTATTTTTAAGGGACATGAATATAGGATACTCACTGCCTTTACCAATGAAACTGATAAAGAGGTCTAATTTCATGCATTAGGTATCTCAGGAACTTAAAATGGAAAGATACAACTTTGTTCCCACCCTGTAATTCACACTGTGAAACTCTGAATTCATTCTTGTAACAGTTACATGACTTTCTTGTCTTACCTATATTTTTAAAAATATATACAAAGCAAGGCATTTATGCAAGCTACTGAAGTTTAATGTGAAGGTTACATTCAGATTTCTCTTGCCTTTGTGATCTAAAAATTGTGCAATAAATTGATATTTGTGTTTGTCAAGAAGTGGAGATTAGATGAAAATATTTCAGCACTATATCTTCTGTAAGAACTTCAAAGCTATTAAGTAAAAAATTGTTCTGTCACTATCAATAGCATATTTTTGAGTCACCTTACCTTTTCTGGTTGTTTTATCATACATCTAAATCTCCTAAGGTGATTGGAAATAGTAAATAATTAAGTGTAAAATCAACTTATTTAGATTAGTATTAGAAATAAACAACACTCATATCAGAAACATTGTGAGAAAAGGAAATATTTGGGATTTTAACTTATTAGAAAATACTTTAGATTGAATTAGAGTTTAATACATTTGTATGATACAATGTGTTTAACATATTTAATATATTTGTATAAAATACATTTGTGAGCTTCAGAAGGTAAATTTTAAAGCTGTATTACTATGTGGGCTTCAAAAGTTGGAAACATGCACATAGATACATATTCACACCTGAAAGAATAAGCATCTATTTGTTAATATCAGTTATTTCTTAATGGTGGCATAATTGGGTAGTTATTTTTTTTTACATTTTTATCTATTGCTTCTATATTTTATATAAAGTGTGGCAATTCCTCTATCTAAAACCACAAATACCATTCAACCCGGCAATCCCATTACTGGGTATATGCCCAAATGAATATAAATCAATCTATTATAAAGACACATGCACACATATGTTCACTGCAGCACTATTCACAGAGGAAAGACATGGAATCAACCTAAATGCCCATCAATGGTAGAATGGATAAAGAAAATGTGGTACATATACAACATAGAATACTATACAGTCATAAAAATGAATGAGATCATGTCCTCTGCAGGAACATGGATGGAACTGGAGGCCATTACCATTAGGAAATTAATGCAGGAACAGAAAACCAAATATTGCATCTTCTCTCTTATAAGTGGGAGCTAAATGATGAGAACACATGGACACATAGAGGGGAACAACACACACTGGGGCCTATCAGAGGGTGGAAGGTTGGAGGAGTGAGAGGATCAGGAAAAATAACTAATGGGCACTAGGCTTAATATCTGGGTGACAAAATAATCTGTACAGCAAACCCCCATGACACAAGTTTACCTATATAACAAACCTGCACATGGATCACTGAACTTAAAATAATAGTTAAAAATTTTTAAAAATCATGCATGTCGTTTCTAATGAAATAGTTTTCATTGCAAAAATAGTTTATAAATCAAACTTTTAGTATAGTATACTACTTGCCACAAAATAATTTTACCACAAATTATCTGCTCCCTTATGACAAGAATAAGGGAGATCTTATAAATAACTGATATAATTTAAATCCTACCTTCTGTCTTTACCTGATTGATGTTTACAGACTCCCTGCAAGGTGCATTTCAGTTAATCACGTGACAAAGAAAAGGGCAAGACATCTTCTCATGATTCATCAAAAAAAAAAAAAATCTTTGTTTCTGAGGATGTATCCTCACTCCTTGCTTTTAAATGGTCAAGTTCTGGCCATTCTATGCCTGAAATTCTTCTCACAAAGAAGAAATGTGTCAAAGTGCTTGGTTGCAGGAACTTGGTTAAGAGTCAGACTGATTTGGTCTCAACTCCCAGCTCTACCTCTTTCTAGCTATGGCACCTTGGTTAAAATACTTCACTTCTCTTTGCCTCAGTCTCCTCAACTGTAAAACAGAGAAACTAATAGTACCTAGAGCAGGGCTAGTATGAGGATTAAATAAATAATAGAAGTAAATTGTTTAAATAGTGCCAGACATGTAATAAATGCTATGTGAGTTTTGCTCATTTTCTTCCTTTTTTCAGTTGCCTCTGTCAATTTCTTTATTCCTGCCATTCTCCATCCTCCATGATGTCTATCCACTCCCTGTACCAGTACCCAAATACTCCCATTTGTTATCACAGATGAATTATATATCCTTTTATGCAGAGAATAGCTCTCTCCATTTATACTAGATCCCATCCCTCTCACTACCCAAGAACATCACCCAGCAATGCCTTCCTCTCACCTGTAACCTACAGGGCCAAACATTGACTCAACTAGATCATTCCCTTTAGAATATAAGCAAGTGTTCTTTCTCCCACCTAAAGGAAAACAAATAATCTTCTCTGAACCCTACTTCTCCCACCAGATGTTACTCCATTTCTTTGTGCCTTTTTTGAAAACTCAAAAGAGCTATCATTACTCACTGTCTTCAATTCCTCTCTTCCCATTATTTCTTAAGCTCCTTCCAGTAAGGCTTTGTGCTCCACTAGAGCACCATAATTGCCCTTGTCAAGATTACCAATAACCTCTGTCTTGCCAATCAAATGGTCAGTTCTCACTCCCAACTTACTTTCCCTATCAGCAGTGAATGCGAGATCATTCTCTTCTCCTTTAATACCCTTTTTATGGGTTTTCAGGACACTACAGCGTCTAATTTTCACCTATATCACTGAGTATTTCTTCTCAGTCTCTTTTGATGTTTCCTGTCTTCTCTAATTTATTAATAATGAAATGTCCTAAGTCTCAGCCTGTTCTTTCCCCTACCCTAGCTATATTCATTACCTTGGCTATATCATGTACTCTCAGGACTTTATATCATCTATATGCTAATGACTCTCATGGTCATACTTCCAGGCCTGATATCTCTCTTGAATTCCATACTCATATATCCAACAACCTACTCTATGTTTGCATTTTCCTGTGTTACAGACAACCAAAATCTTCTCTTCCAACCATGCACCACTTGCAGCCTTCCCCAACTACATTAACATCATCTTCATCCCTCCAGCTCGCTCCTCTCTTTCTCTATACCCTTCAACATGTCCATCAGTAACTCCCGTGAGCTCACCTTCAAATCCACCTGGAATTTATCTGCTTCATCCAACTTCCATTGCTATTATCTGAGTCAAAGCTAACCTCATCTCTCACCTGGATTGCTGCAAAGACCTTCCACCTGCTCTCCATCCATTTTTGTTACACACCCACTCACACACACATGCATACACACACACACATGCATACACACACACACACACACGCACACAGCAACCAGAGTGTTTCTCTTAAAACGCAAAGCTGATCATGTAGCTTTTCTGTTCAAAACTTTGTCAAAGCATTCCTCATATTCAGAGGAAGAGCTTAAGTCATTCCAATTCCTTAAAGTGGTGTCTAAGGTCCCAGGCCTACACACCTCCTTTAACTCTTTGTGGAATATCAACTTCCCAATGAAGTTTTTCCTGACTTGTCTAAAATTCCACCATTCTCTTGTCTCCCCAATCTTCCCCCACTGACACTGTTTATTCCTTACCCTACTCTGCATGTCCTTTTTTCCATAGACCCCATTACCTACCAGGTTTTCTGTTTAATTTCAATCATTCATTGGAAAGAGGGCTTCACGAAGACCAGGATCCCCGTCTGTTTGCTGATGGACATATCCTAAGCACTAATCACTAAATGATTAAATGTGTGATTTTTCTAAATTTTATTCCCTTTATTTATAATCATAAAAAAATTCCCTACTGCCTAAATTTTGACTCCAAATTCTCTAGGATCACTCATAAATGTCTTCTCAACTAAATCTGAGTCTGAATTTCAAGCTTTACCATAATACATTCTCACTTTCTTTAGGTTAGAATGTCCCCCTGCAGGACTCTCCTCTCTTCAAAGTCTAGATCATACGTGACCTCCTGTCTGTACTTTCCTTGAAAGATACAGAATTAAGGGCTCTTGTGTGTATGTGTATGAACTGAGGACACTTTACACATATTTCTATTATAAGCATTCATGTTAACATTTTTATTCTCTTCAAATGTTGCAAACTCAATATAATATCCATCAAAATTATAGTTTTATTCCATTGGGTACATTTGTTAATATTTACCAAGAAGAATAAATGAAAAAGCATAACCAAAACATTTTGAAAATTAAAAAAGTAAAGAGGGATTTGAACAATGAAATATTAAACACATGATAAGACTATGCTAATTAAAACAGCTAACTACTAATATATAATAGACAGAAAGTGAAAACCTTCTGCATTTTTAGAAATTCAGCACATTGTTGAAGGTTGTATTTCACATCAGAATGAAATAAATATATTTCTTAATAAATACTTTTAGGACAAGTATCTAATAATTTGTTGAGAGAGAGAGAAAGAGAATGGAAAAGAGAGAGATCCGTACCTCTAATTACCAAAAATTTAATTTCAAATACCTTAAAGATTTAAACATAAAAATTTTTAAATGCAGCTCAGAAAAATATGTGACTACTTTGTAACCCACAAAGTAGAGAAAAAAAATCACTAAATACAAATTTTGGCCACATAAATATTAAATCTCTAAGAAAATAATTATTTTTAAATTTCACAAAACCAAAACTGGGAAAATATTTTTCAATATGTTAAAAACATATAATATATAGATAATTGTTATACTGTATTGTCGATTATTTTGCCTCATTTGTCTTCTATCCTGAAAATGTGCTTATTTTGGAATTGGACCATAACATTTTCTTCTTTGTATTATAGTTCTGTCTTAGTTTTATCACACTGAAAACTGTGTAAAATGCATGCCTCAGATGTTTCCCAGGCAGAGAGGAAAAGAGCTAGGGTATTTACACTCTCCAGTACTTGTCAGTCACTGGTTTCAGGCTGCCTTCATGAACACATTAATTTCCAGGCACATGCTTCCCAAGTTGCAAATGGGCAAGGTAGTTCATATCATGCAGAAAGCAGCTCTCTGACAAAACTTAAAAGTGCTAGCTTTCTGAAACAAGCTGTCATTCACTGAAATGATATAGGGGATATGGCAATATAGACCAAATACCATCAGCATGTGAATTGGTCTTGTCACATAGTAGAGTGTATATATTAAATACTATGCCTTAATGTTTTTTACATTAGTGTTCCCATCAAAACTAATGCTGTAATTATTTATTCATTGATTAATAAGCTTCCATTAAATACCTGCCATCTGTCAGGCAGTAGGTATACAAAGCCAAACACTCCTAGTCTTTACCCCCAAGGAGATTAAAATCTAATCAATTTTTAAAGATAAATTACCCATGGTTTAAATTAATCCATAATAAAAAAAGTAATTTAATGGGATAATATATAAAGTAGAAAACGAAAACTGGTATCAGAAATAAAAGGATTGTTTTCCTTATATCTGACTTTTGGCCAGGCACAGGATGTTGGAATGAGAAATACCCTGAAAGTAGAGGTTGTCTTGGTTTCCAAAGTCAAACACATAAGTTGGCCACTAAGGCAACAATTGATAACAGATAACGTTTAAGTTTAAAATATTAGCAAATAATGCAGAAAAAAATGTTGTTTGCCAAAGGGCAGCTAATGCACTTTTGGAAATGGACTCAGAAAGTAGTTCTGCAAGTAAATAAATAGTAGAGGAGAAGATCTCATATTAGCCCTACAAAAAAGAAAGAATAACTTATTGTTACATTAGATTGCTTTTACAGAAGTCTCAAAAATAAAAGGCTACCGGTACAAATGTTTTTAATGGCAATTGATTTTGTACACGGGATGTTGAGGGTCTTTATGCCTATAACAATGTCTTTTCTGTTAGCAACAAGTGGGCCAGTTAAAGGTAATCATTATTTATGAAAACTTCTAATCTGTTAAATATGAAGAAAGTTAGCTTCCCTCTTAAAAATCTAAGGCAAAGGAAAAGACCTATGTCTCCTAAGACATTTAGAAATAAAGTCCAAAATCAATATCACTATAGAAAACACTATAGAAAACTAAATCAGACATGGGCGCATAGAACTGGATTTTTTTATGCTACTCATGGATTAGAATTGTACCTTTAGAGTTGTTAATATTATAATTAAGTCTCTTGGCAAATAATTGGCATTAATTATTCAAAAGTCAGATTTTATTACCAGTTTGAGAAATGCAGAAGAAATTAGGAAGTGAAAGTTTCCTACTTTTATGCAATAATACCATATTTTGCCTGGATAACACTTTAAGACAAACATTAAATGTCAAATTTGGCCTTGGCTTCCAATAACATTTAAGAACTATAAATCATCTAAAATATAGGAGTTCATCCCTCTAAAAGACTAAAATTGAAACTTACCATGATTTTTACTATTTCATTAGCATACTAGTAAGTATAATATTAGTAAACTTTTGAAATATCTTTAAAACTGTATGAGGTTTTACTCTACCAAAGTTATTATGTCCTTAACAAGAAGCATGTCAGGCAAAAGTGTGGAAGAACACATTTAAAATGTGCATATCACTATACAATTGCAAAAGCAGTACTTTTTCACTGCTAGAATGCATTTCATCTACCTCGATGAGCTTCAGAAACATCAACTCATCAATATCTCACCAGTCAGCAGAAGTACATCTACTTATCATTGCTCTTTGAGAAATAGGTAAAATCAATCAAAAGAAGATATGACTTTCCCAAGTTTTCTGTCCCCTGCAAATCAGTTTATAAGAACAAGGAGTTTCTAGAAACCTTTAAGGCATTAATGTAATTTAATTCTTTTATAATACCAAGGACTAAAATTTCTCTAGAGCTTATATTTAATCTTGGCATACACTAGAGTATTAAACAAAGAACCAGTCCATCTAAAAATTTTGAAGTAGGCAAAACTTGTCTTTAACATGCAATCTCTGTGTCCTTTTCCCTTTTGCCAGACAGGTGCCATGATCCCTTAACATTTCCCCATTTTTGCCACTATCTAAAACTATTTTTAGAAAACATTCTAATTCATTATATACCTTACTCACTAAGGCATAAACGACTGATAAGACTTAAAATATTCTCCTTCCCAAAGGCATTTGCATTTGGAAGATAATGTATCCTGAAGGTAAAGAAGGAAAGATATATTTAAAATTGGGAAAGGAAGATTATGTATGAAATTTCAAAAATCAAAAATATTTCATGGAGGCTACCATCTCATGTGAGCATGCTATATTCAAACTAGAGAGCATAAAAGAGATGAAAGTAAACCTTCTTCCTTTATAATGTTAGAATGTTCCCAATGAGATGGCATGTCTCATGATTGACATTGTAGCTTCCTAGAGATTAGAGAAATCACAAGTCTTCTAGAGCCTGCCAAAGTTGTACAGTTCCTCTCTATCAGGGTAGGATAGGATATGCTGGTGTAACAAACAACTCCATACAAACATACAGTGTTAAAAACAAAATGTTATTTCATTCTCTACATGTCCAAAGTGGATTAGTGGGGAAGTTCTTTTCCTCATAGTTACTCAGGGACACAGGAAAATGGAGGCTCCATCTCCAAATATGCTTTCAGCACTACCGAGAGACGAAACGGGATGTGGAAAACCATATACAGATTTTTAAAGGTCCTGCAGGAAGTGACATTCATCACTTCTGTCCATCATTCGTTGGCCAAAGCAGTCCATGGTTACGCCTCCTTCAAAGGAAATTAACTTGCAACCCAATTATATGCTAACTGAGGACTAGAATATGTTATTAGGACCAATGACTATGACATTCTGCTAATTATCTTTAACATATCAACTTTTCCCAGGAAATCACTCTTAATAAAAGTTAGTTTTTCTATAATGTCATATAAGAAATAAATTCAGTCCATCAAATAAGAAGCTGTAAACTGTGTCCTTAACCGTTTGACTATAAGTACAAATAAGAAGAAGGAAGAGAAAAAAAGAGGAAGAAATTATAGGAAGAAAGGAGGGAGTAGGCAGATAGTTGAAGACGATAATAACTTTGATAACTATGATTTGGGATAAAAACTAAAACAAAAGAAAATCTGTGTGTGTATGTGTTCATCAGTACTATGATTCTTGTTCTCAAGATATATGCCAAAAGCACCTCCCAGAATCTATCTGCAAGGAGAAAAATGTCGTCTTTCAGAGGAACATCAAACCATGACACAGACATTTCACAAATTTCCTACAAGAAAACAGAAAGTTTTCCCCAGGAAACTAATAACTGTAACAGTACAATTATTATTAAAGAAATAAAACTTGGAAAGGGTAATAAAACCAGAGAGATAGAAAAAAAAGAAATGAGTTAAAATATTTTTACGTTTCCTATTTTGAGTTTTTTTATTCCTTTGGTGGTTAAAAAATGTCCTTTAATATAAAACTCCATTTTGAGTTCTTTTATTCTTTTAGAGGTTAAAAAAAGTCCTTCAATACAAAAGAATCATCAATGCACACTTCGTGTTTGAATTTATAATTTTTGGTTGATATTTTTAACTGTGATGAAACCACAGTCCAACAAAGTAAAATTAGATAAAAGAGGAGAACTGGGGTAAGTTTCCCTTGTTCCTCAAGTAAGACAGGATATACTTTGCAATAATCTAAAAAATCTAGATGTGACCTGGACAAAGAGAGAGAGACAAAGTATAAAATGCTTTCTTAGGGATAACTCATACTCTTGGTGACAAGAAATGTTAATGGTGTCCTGAAACCTTTTGGTCAGTGATTGCTCCATTATGTGGGAAAAACATAGGAAAATAAACATAGGAAAAACAAAGGAAAATAAAAGACTCATAGTACTTCAATAAAAGTTGTCAACAAATCCCAAGAAAATGATTGCATTGGCAGGAATATTCTTTTTGTTTTTATTGACTGTATTTTAGGAAGTAGCTAACACTTGTTCTTATTTCCTAGCTTAAAAAGTGAATACATGCACACACATATATATAACTAGAAAGTGATATATTAATATTTTCTATTAACAAGTTTTTTATCTCATAAAAGATATTCTTCGGCTTCTGAAGAGAGAAGCCAAAATAAATATCACATAGGCATTTCAGATATCCCTTCCTTTAAATGTTTATAGTGATACATAAAATAGAAATTGCAAATATTTGATATTTTAATATTATTTTTGCTTTACAATAGCATTTTTAGTGCTCCATTTTAATTTATTTTATCTCCCCAGGTTAATAATCTATCATAATGTCCAAATTACACAGTGTTGTATTGGTCAGCTTTAAGTGCCCAAATCAATGACACTGAACCTGGCAAATGCAACGCACACTCGCAATGCCTAGCTTCTAACATCATGGCTGTTGAAACTGTCTCCTCTCCAGAGCATTTTCCCAGCCCCATCTCTGCCATTTGGGTCTCATCTGATGAGGTTTAACCATGAGTTGCTATACTCCATGCATGGTCTCTGCATTTGGGTGTATTGTGATTCTTACGTCAAATGACAAAGAATAACATTAGAGTATTCACTTTTATTTTGACAGAGTTCAAATAGCAAAATAAATTAGATATACTGTCACAGCTTAGGAAATTTAAAGAAATATGTTGCAGTCAGGTGGAAGTTTCTGCCGGGGGAATATTAATACCTAATTTCCCAGAATACTTAGTTCATGCATCTCAAATATCTGTCTCCTGTCATGACACTGAGATGAAAAGGATCGGTTAAAAGTTTGCTAACTGAACTATTTCCCACAGTGTAAATAACTGAGTGTTAGTATAGACTAGTATGGAAACATGCTAATTACACTGGATGTAAGCTATGTGAGCTGCCTTATCTTTTCACATAACATTTATATGTATTGCATTTCCCATATCGTTTCCTTTTATTTTGCTGATAACAACTAATGAGGAAAAGAAAGGAAGCATTAAAAAAAAAAAAGAAAAAAAAGTCTTCCAACAAAACTGCTAGAGAGAGAAAGCCAACTATTATAAAATATAAGCACAATTCTACTGAAATATCAGCTCCAGATTCAAGTAATTTTGGGCATGTGTATTATGTGCCAGGAGATTTCACTTACGTATGTTACGGAATGCAGTGATTTAAAAAACAAAACAAAAAAACAGGTAATACACTTCGGAAATTTTAAAGTTAGAAAATTGGAAAAGTTAACCCCTTGAAAAATTTCAATTTGAACCAGGAGAAATCAAGAGCTGGTTATTAGCAGTGACCACACAGGTATATGTGAAAATCTGTGACAAGTAATGGTGTGCTCAGAAGTAATTCTCTTCTCCTGTGTATCGATCTTGCTAATCAAGTAGAAAACTCTACTTCATTGTCTGATTTCAACTGAAAGCAGGCAGAGCTTTGAACAACCCAGAGATTTCATAGGTTTTATAATCCTTGTGATGCTCTTCCTGTTTCAGACACAGCTCTGAAACAAAGACAGCACATACCCACACACACAGACGCATGCACACATGTAAACATTGTGGCTGTCGATGACTCTAAACCTTCCAGGACAGAGCTGCATGATCAGCCAGTTCCCAAAACAAAGGGCGAGAGATGCGTCTCTCACACAATATGCAAACCTACAATTGTTCACCTTCTGCTGACAATCTGATACAAAGCTACAAATCAAGCATTAGAAAAACACAAGTGTCACAGGGAAAAAACAGTAGTGGAAGTGGTGCCTAGTAACCGTAATTTTAAAGAAAAAAAAAACAGGTGAATGTAGGTGACACAGTTAGATTTTAGACATCTATATAATCAACTCGCAGAGTATAGATGGAAAAGTGAAAATGACATTTTTAGCACAATGAGATAAATGCAATCCCACAGTTACCACTGAGAGTCAGTAGAATGGCACTCTTTTCTAGAATAGAGCCATGGAAGAACATTCTTGTCTTTAGAATACATATAATACAGCATAAGCGTTAGAAGAATTGCACTGTATATGAAGAGGAGACAACTAAATGGGTTATGTAGGCTCAGGGCAACACACACTGTAGATAATTTTGACCAGACATTGAAAAAAGAGAAGTCATATGAGATAGGTAACATCCCATATCATGAGTATGTTCAGAGTTGTTGAGCTAATGTTATTTAATTCTGAATATTAAGTGTGTAGTTGAAAGTAGAACTTTGCAATTAAAATGGACAAATTTGAATTAACGATTGATTTGTTAATAGTTTATCCCTACAGGAATATTAAACTTAACCTTGGACATAATTAATAATCTGTAATGACTTTTTATTAACCATATTGTGGCAAAATTATTTAGAAACTTGAACTAAACATTTTTAAAAAAATCTTCCATGCCTGAATCCAACAGTATGCAGGACTGATTCAGGAGTCAGGCAGGGATGATCACGAAAATGAATCAGAATAAGTCAATATCTAGGTCAATATGACTCTTCTCCCTCTAAATTCCATTAAGAAATCTCTTTAATTCAATGGGGGAAATTGCCGAATAAACGTCAAAATTATAAAGCTGAATAGCATATTTGGACTTCTGTTAAAGCTAATGACTCATATTCTTCAGAAATCTAAAATAAACTCTCCTTACATTGAGAGAGATGACAATAATATGTGAGAGAGTTGATCACAAATATATGTACTTTTGTTGCTAAAACTTGAATCTTTGTACTCGTTAACTCAAACTGCCTTGACTTCTCATGTTTATGCAAAACAGGTTTTTTGGGAGTAGAAAGAGAGGTACTATAACATCAGAGGAAATCATCAAAGAACTAGTGGCAACATCTTAAGGCTTTTATCAAAGTAGTGAGGGAATGCATTAAAGCAACAATATCTGAAGCTTACATGTGATGGGACTACTAAATTTAATAGTGTATCTTATGAACATATGTGGATATAATGATTTTCCTGGAAGAATACTCCACTCTTAGAGACTTTTTTTCTGAGTAAGAGAACATTATTCTCTCAAGACAATTTGAAAAAAAATATCCACCAATATTTCATTAATAATAGATGCCTCACACTCTACAAACAGAGGACCAAAGTTTTTTAAAACTATATGAACTACAAGCAAAGGTCAAACAAATGGGAATAAGCTTATGGATGGAAAAAAGTTCTTAAAGATATCAGTCATCAAATTGTTGCTAGAAAATACTGAACTAAATCATGGGTAAAGTACATAAGCACTTAAGTAAAAATAAGAGGTTCTCATCTTGCAAATCTAAGTGAGCTATGATCAAATTTGAAATATTTATTTACATTTATCAAAATGTGTTAACTATAAGCCATTTCTTACTCTCAAATAAAACATATTAAAAGCAGTATAGCTGTACCTGCAAATAACAGGAAGAAAAGGAAAAGAAATATATGAAAACATATCTAAGTATTGAACAGAGTGTGACCACCTGACACACTCCTACTAAGAAATGTCATGGAAGGTTAATAATGGATTAACATACACTGAGAAGCCCAAAGTCAACTTCTTATGCATATTCAATCTACTTCAGGTCATAAAATGATCCAAATGCTATTGAGCTCTTTAATTAGTGAGGTAGATTGTGTAGGTGAGAATAGTAACACTACAAAGGAAAACTCTTCTGGGTGCCAATTTGGGTCTCTCCTGTGAATGTGAACTACAAAGCCTCCAGGATTCAATTTATGGGGCTCTCAGCTGCCATGTAATTCTTAGTTATTTTCTCAAAAATAAGAAAGTAATCTACAGTCTCTGAAATTATATCATCTACATGTATGGCAGAATTAGAATCTAAGTCTTTCACTGTGAAAGATGTTAAGTTTTACTCAGAAGTTGTAAACTTGGGCCTCTGAATATTAAATACAAAAGTCACTTGCCCTAAGAAAGGCAGGAGTGGGATCCATTAAACGAATTTAAAAATTCTCTTATGCATATCCTTCATCATGACCAGAGCAAGTCTTATAGCTACCAGGCAAGCTAATAATGTGTTACCCCTTTTCTAATTGATATTTTAAGGTATTTGTACAAAATGTATTTGATGGGAGTGGGCATGTGCTATTACTACTAATAATGAACCTTTTTACATTCAAAATAAGAAAGTATTACATGCTTTGAACATAACACTTAATGGTTTGAAATATTTCTTTTCACAGTGTTATAGACACAAGAACAGCTGTGACTAACCTACACTTATTTTGTGATACATACTTCAGAACAGAAGTTTATTTTCTTTTGACTACTATATAAGCAAAATGTTCTTCAATTTCTTTAGTTTTTATTTTCTTTTCAGTTTTTTGACAAACAATTACTTGGGAAGTACATTTAAGGGTTTAATGGTTAGGTAATAAAGTGAATCACTGGTTCCTAATCAACAGCCAGATGCTGGGTATCATTTTTCTTCAGCATCTTGACTGCCTACACCTGCTGACTGCAGGCATCTGCCAGCTGCCTTTCTCAGGCTGGGAGGCATAATCTGTAGTTCCACTTGTAACTTGCCTCTTTAAGATGCAAAATACTCCACTGGGACAGGCTAGCATTGTGATGAGGCTTTTTCCCCCAAATTTATTTCCACTCAGAAGAACTGTCTACTTTAGAAGAGGGACGAAATTAGATTTCAACAGTTATTGTAAGGAATTATGTGGGGAAACCTGAGGAAACCGTACCCCTTTATCCGATGCATCCCAGTGGGTCCTAAAAACTAGCAGCCTATAAACTGGTATCAGTAGGGTGGGGCATTGCTGAGAAGATACCCGAAAATGTGGAAGCGACTTTGGAACTGGGTAACAGGCAGAGGTTGAAACAGTTTAGAGGGCTCAGAAGAAGACAGGAAAATATGGGAAAGTTTGGAACTCCCTAGAGACTTGTTGAATGGCGTTGACCAAATGCCTGATAACAATATGGACAATAAGGTCCAGGCTGAGGTGGTCTCAGATGGAGATAAGGAACTTTTTGGGAACTGGAGCAAAGGTGACTGTTGTTATATTTTAGCAATGAGACTGGCCGCATTTTGCCCCTGCCCTAGAGATTTGTGGAACTTTGAACTTGAGAGGGACGATTTAAAGTATCTGGCGAAAGACATTTCTAAGAAGCGAAGCATTCAAAATGTGACTTGGGTGCTGCTAAAAGCATTCAGTTTTATAAGGGAAGCAGAGCAAGAAAGTTCAGAAAATTCGCAGCCTGACAATGCAGTAGAAAAGAAAAAGCCATTTTCTAAGGAGAAATTCAAGCCAAGTCAGCTGCAGAAATTTTCATAAGTAGCCAGAAGCCTAATGTTAATCCCCAAGACCATGGGGAAAGTGTCTCCAGGCCACGTCAGAGACTCATAGCAGCCCATCCCATCACAGGCTCCGAGACCCCAGGAGGAAAAAGTGGTTTGTGGGCTGGGCTCAGGGTCTTCATGCTGTGTGCAGCCTAGGGACTTGGTGCCCTGTGTCCCAGCCACTCCAGGCTATGGCTTCAGAGGGTGGAAGCCCTAAGCCTTGGCAGCTTCCACTTGGTGTTGAGCCTGCAGGTACACAGAAGTCAGGAACTAAGGTTTGGGAACCTCTGCCTGGATTTCAGAAGATGTATGGAATTGCCTGGATGCCCAGGCAAAAGTTTGCTGCCGGGGCAGGGCCCTCACGGAGAACCTCTGCTAGGGCAGTAAGAAAGGGAAATGCGGGGTTTGAGCCCCCACACAGAGTCCCTCCTGGGCACTGCCTAGTGGAGCTGTGAGAAAACGGTCACCATCCTCGAGACCCCAGAATGGTAGATCTATTGGCAGCTTAAGCCGCAGACACTCAATGCCAGCCGGTGAAAGCAGCCAGGAGGGAGGCTGGACCCTGCAAAGCCACAGGTGCAGAGCTTCCCAAGACCATGGGAACCCACTCTTGCATCAGCATGACCTGGATGTGAGACCTGGAGTCAAAGGAGGTTATTTTGGAGCTTTTTAATTTGACTGCTCCATTGGATTTTGGACTTGGATGGGCCCTGTAACCCCTTTGTTTTGGCCAATTTCTCCCATTTGGAATGGCTATATTTACCTAATACCTGTACCTCCATTGTATCTAGGAAGAACTAGCTTGCTTTTGATTTTACAGGCTTATAGGCAGAAGGGACTTGCCTTGTCTCAGATGAGACTTTGGACTGTGGGCTTTTGGGTTAATGTTGAAATAAGGTAAGAGTTTGGGGGACTGCTGGGAAGGCATAATTGGTTTTGAAATGTGAGGCCATGATATTTGGAGGGGCCAGGGGCAGAATGATATGGTTTGGCTGTGTCCCCACCCAAATCTCAACTTGAATTGTATCTCCTGGAATTCCCACACGTTGTGGAAGTGACCCAGGAGGAGGTAATTGAAACACGGGTGACGGTTTTCCTGTGCTATTCTTGTGATAGTGAATAGGTCTCATGAGATCTGATGGGTTTATCAGAGGTTTCCATTTTGTTTCTTCTTCATTTTATCTCTTGCTGCCTTTCCCCTTCTGCCATGATTCAAAGGCCTTCCTAGCCATGTGGAACCATAAGTCCAATTAAACCTCTTTTTCTTCCCGGTCTCGGATGTGTCTTTATCAACAGCATGAAAATGAAATAATATAACCTACAATGCTACAAAATTGGTCCAAGCCTTAATCCAACATGAATATCATAAAGAAAAGAAATAGTTAGGCATATAGTGATTTATGTGATGCTTTATACTTGTTTTATACCGTAAGTTCTAAGAAGGCAGGAACTGGATCAGCTTACTCCCCACTATACTTCACCACAAAACTAACCGCACAACATATTAATGTCCACCCTTTTGCTTCAGAAAGATGTATATACAAAAATGGGCAAAATCATGCCACGATTTATAATTTTTGTTATGATAAATGATTCCCATATTCTCTCACCAGAGAGGTGAGCTATAACACAATCTCTTGAATTTATGATTTAAAACCTTCTCATGGAGAATACTATTTCATTACAATAAAAACAAAAATGATAAATACTTAGAAAGCATTTACTCATGTCAGTGACTCCAGTAAACACTGCTCAAATATAAAATAAATGAATGACCTGGTTCCAAGATGGGCGAATAGTCTGCAGCTCCCAGCGTGAGTGATGCAGAAGATGGGTGATTTCTGCATTTCCAACTGAGGTACCAGGTTCATCTCACAGGGGCTTGTCAGACAGTGGGTGTAGCCCATGGAGCAGGGTGGGGCATCGCCTCACCTGGGAAGTGCAAGGGGTCAGGGAATTCCCTTTCCTAACAAAGGGAAGCCACGACAGAGGGTACCTGGAAAATCGGGACACTCACAACCTAATACTGCGCTTTTCCAATGGTCTTAGCAAACGGCACACCAGGAGATTATATCCTGCGCCTGGCTCAGAGGGTCCCACACCCACGGAGACTGGCTCACTGCTAGCACAGCAGTCTGAGATTGAACTGCCAGGTGGCAGCAAGGCGGGGGAAGGGGTGTCCACCATTGCTGAGGCTTGAGTAGGTAAACAAAGCAGCCTGGAAACTCAAACTGGGTGGAGCCCACCACAGCTCAAGGAGGCCTGCCTGCCTGTGTAGACTCCACCTCTGGGGGCAGGGCATAGCTGAACAAAAGGCAGCAGAAATTTGGAGACTTAAACCTCCCTTTCTGACAGCTTTGAAGAGAGTAGTGGTTCTCCCAGCACGGAGTTTGAGATCTGAGAACTGACAGACTGCCTTCTCAAGTGGGTCCCTGACCCCCAAATAGCCTAACTGGGAGGCATCTCCCAATAGGGGGAAACTGACACCTCATACAGCCAGGTGCCCCTCTGAGACGAAGCTTCCAGAGGAAGGATCAGGCAGCAACATTTGTCGTTCTGCAGCCTCCACTGGTGATACCCAGGCAAACAGGGTCTGCAGTGGACCTCCAGCAAACTCCAACAGACCCGCAGCTGAGGGTCCTGACTGTTAGAAGGAAAACTAACAAACAGAAAGGACATCCACACCAAAACCCCATCGGTACGTCACCATCATCAAAGACCAAAGGTAGATAAAACCACAAAGATGGGGAGAAACCAGAGCAGAAAAGCTGAAAATTCTAAAAATCAGAGCGCCTCTTCTCCTCCAAAGGAACGCAGCTCCTTGCCAGCAACAGAACAAAGCTGGATGGAGACGAGCTGAGAGAAGAAGGCTTCAGACAATTGGTAATAACAAACTTCTCCAAGCTAAATGAGGATGTTCGAACCCGTCGCAAAGAAGCTAAAAACCTTGAATAAAGATTAGACAAATGGCTAACTAGAATAACCAGTGTAGAGAAGTCCTTAAAAGACCTGAGGGAACTGAAAACCATGGCACTAGAACTACGTGATGCACACACAAGCTTCAGTAACTGATTTGATCAATTGGAAGAAAGGGTATCAGTGATTGAAGATCAAATGAATGAAATGAAGCAACAAGAGAAGCTTAGAGAAAAAAGAGTAAAAAGAAACAAACAAAGCCTCAAAGAAATATGGGATTATGTGAAAAGACCAAATCTACATCTGATTGGTGTACCTGAAAGTGATGGGGAGAATGGAACCAAGTTGGAAAACACTCTGCAGGATATTATCCAGGAGAACTTCCCCGATCTAGCAAGGCAGGCAAACATTCAAATTCAGGAAACACAGAGAATGCCACAGAGATACTCCTTGAGAAGAGCAACTCCAAGACACATAATTGTCAGATTCAGCAAAGTTGAAATGAAGGAAAAAGTGTTAAGGGCAGTCAGAGAGAAAGGTCAGGTTACCCACAAAGGGAAGCCCATCAGACTAACGGCTGATCTCTCTGCAGAAACTCTACAAGCCAGAAGAGAGTGGGGGCCAATATTCAACATTCTTAAAGAAAAGAATTTTCAACCAAGAATTTCATATCCAGCCAAACTAAGCTTCACAAGTGAAGGAGAAATAAAATACTTTACAGACAAACAAATGAGGAGAGATTGTGTCACCACCAGGCCTGCCTTACAAGAGCTTCTGAAGGAAGCACTAAACATGGAAAGGAACAACCAGTACCAGCCACTGCAAAAACATGCCAAATTGTAAAGACCATTGAGGCTAGGAAGAAACTGCATCAACTAATGAGCAAAATAACCAGCTAACATCATAATGACAGGATCAAATTCACACATAACAATATTAACCTTAAATGTAAATGGGCTAAATGCTCCCATTAAAAGACACAGACTGGCAAATTGGATAAAGAGTCAAGAGCCATCAGTGTGCTGTATTCAGGAGACACATCTCACGTGCAGTGACACAAATAGGCTCAAAATAAAGGGATGGAGGAAGATTTCCCAAGCAAATAGAAAACAAAAAAAACAGGGGTTGCAATCCTAGTCTCTGATAAAACAGACTTTAAACCAACAAAGATCAAAAGAGACAAAGAAGGCCATTACATAATGGTAAAGGGATCAATTCAACAAGAAAAGCTAACTATCCTAAATATATATGCACCCAATACAAGAGCAACCAGATTCATAAAGCAAGTCCTTAGAGACCTACAAAGAGACTTAGACTCCCACACAATAATAATGGGAGACTTTAACACCCCACTGTCAAAATTAGACAGATGAACGAGACAGAAAGTTAACAAGGACATCCAGGAATTGAGCTCAGCTCTGCACCGAGTGGACCTAATAGACATCTACAGAACTCTCCACCACAAATAAACAGAATATACATTCTTCTCAGCACCATATCACACTTATTCCAAAATTGACCACATAGTTGGAAGTAAAGCACTCCTCAGCAAATGTGAAAGAACAGAAATTATAACAAACTGTCTCTCAGACCACAGTGCAATCAAACTAGAACTCAGGATTAAGAAACTCACTCAAAACTGCTCAACTACATGGAAACTGAACAACCTGCTCCTGAATGACTACTGGGTACATAACGAAATGAAGGCAGAAGTAAAGATGTTCTTTGAAACCAATGAGAACAAAGACACAACATACCAGAATCTCTGGGACACATTTAAAGCAGTGTGTAGAGGGAAATTTATAGCACTAAATGCCCACAAGAGAAAGCAGGAAAGATCTAAAATTGACACCCTAACAACACAATTAAAAGAACTAGAGAAGCAAGAGCAAACACATTCAAAAGCTAGCAGAAGGCAAGAAATAACTAAAATCAGAGCAGAACTGAAGGAGATAGACAAATGAAAAAAAACCCTTCAAAAAATCAATGAATCCAGGAGCTGGTTTTCTGAAAAGCTCAACAAAATTGACAGACCGCTAGCAAGACTAATAAAGAAGAAAAGAGAGAAGAATCAAATAGACGCAATAAAAAATGGTAAAGGGGATATCACCACCGATCCCACAGAAATACAAACTACCATCAGAGAATACTATAAACACCTCTATGCAAATAAACTAGAAACTCTAGAAGAAATCTATCCATCTGAAAAAGGGCTAATATCCAGAATCTACAAAGAACTTAAACAAATTTACAAGAAAAAATCAAACAACCCCATCAAAAAGTGGGTGAAGGATATGAACAGACACTTCTCAAAACAAGACATTTATGCAGCCAACAGACACATCAAAAAATGCTCATCATCACTAGCCATCAGAGAAATGCAAATCAAAACCACAATGAGATGCCATCTCACACCAGTTAGAATGGCCATCATTAAAAAGTCAGGAAACAACAGGTGCTGAAGAGGATGTGGAGAAATAGGAACACTTTTACACTGTTGGTGGGACTGTAAACTAGTTCAATCATTGTGGAAGACAGTGTGGCAATTCCTCAGGGATCTAGAACTCGAAATTTTGACCCAGCCATCCCATTACTGAGCATATACCCAAAGGACTATAAATCATGCTGCTATAAAGACACATGCACACGTATGTTTATTGCAGCACTATTCACAATAGCAAAGACTTGGAAGCAACCCAAATATCCATCAATGATAGACTGGATTAAGAAAATGTGGCACACAAACACCATGGAATACCATGCAGCCATAAAAAAGGATGAGTTCATGTCGTTTGTAGGGACATGGATGAAGCTAGAAACCATCATTCTGAGTAAACTATTGCAAGGACAGAAAACCAAACACCGCATGTCCTCACTCATAGGTGGGAATTGAACAATGAGAACACTTGGATGCAGGGTGGGGAACATCACACACTGGGGCCTGTCTTGGAGTTGGGGGAGCGGGGAGGGATAGCATTAGGAGATATGCCTAATGTAAATGACGAGTTAACGAGTGCAGCACACCAACATATCACATGTACACATATGTAACAAACCTGCACGTTGTGCACATGTACCATAGAACTTAAAGTAAAATAACAAAAATAAATAAATGAATAAATAACCTTTTGAGGAGGTACTATTATAATCCCCATATTACAAATGAGAAAACTGAGGGATAAGAGTTCAAGTCATCAGCATTATACTAGAGGCAAAATTCAAGCTCAGGAAGTCTGGCTGAAGTTGAACCCTTAGCACTACACTACACCACTTCTCTCTCATGATGAGGTGTTCTAGGTACCTCTCAAACAAACCTCACATGAGCAATCCATCAAGAATTGTTCTGTCACAGAACTGGAACAAATGGTATGTCGTATTTTGTGTCAATATATATCTGATGGGATTTAAACATTTTATAATTTATATTTAGGTACATGTGTTTGCTTATGTATCTACACACATATATGAATCTATATTAGCATAATCTAGACCTATTTCATGGAGGAGGAGGAAAGAGTAGTATCAATAATAGTAAAAATAGCTACAAACATTTATTGAATATTTGTATCAGACACTGTGGTCAGTACTTTTCATGCATTATTGATTTAATTTTCCTCAGAATTTTTGATAGGTATTATGTTATCATCTACTTTTTTCAGATAATAAAACTAAGGATTAGGTAAGCAACTTTTAGTGAGCCACAGGTTCTCAGGGCCTTATGCAGAAGATATGCATCGTTAGAGGAAACTAGAACTCAAGTCCTTTGTTCTGAGGAGGTGTAAGGATGAAACTCCCATTTCCTGATATGGGTAGTCTGCTAGAGAAATCAGAAGCATGGTTTTTAAACGTTTTAACTTTGAGGTGCCTATTAGATATCCATCAGACAGGAGGGGATGAGATGCAATGGGCAAATGAGGGGATTGGTCAAGGTAGAGACACCAAGAGTTCATTCAGCGTAAAACAAGGGGAGCCTGAGGATATGAGCAGACTCAGATTATAGGAACGTAGCTGTGAGTCAGTGGATTTAAGTAAAAATAAGAAGTTCTCATCTTGCAAATCTCACTAAGCAAGCTATGATCAAATTTGAAATATTTATTTACATTTATCAAAATGTGTTAAATATAAGCCATTTCTTATTCTCGAAAACAACATATTAAAAGCAGTGTCGCTTTACCTGCAAATAGCAGGCAGAAAAAGAAAAGAAACATAAAAATACATTTAAGTTGTTTGGTTTGTTTGTTTGTTTGTTTGTTTGTCTGAGATGGAGTCTCACCCTGTTGTCAGGCTGGAGTGCAGTGGCGCCATCTCGGCTCACTGCAACCTCCGACTCCTGGGTTCAAGTGATTCTCCTGCCTCAGCCTCCCGAGTAGCTGGGACTATAGGCACATGCCACCACGCCCTTCTAATTTTTGTATTTTTAGTAGAAATAGGGCTTCACCATGTTGGCCAGGATGGTCTCAATCTCTTGATCTCGTGATCCGCCCACCTTAGCCTCCCACAGTGCTGGGATTACAGGCATGAGCCACCGTGCCCAGCCACATCTAAGTATCTAACAGAATGTGACTACCTGACACACTCTTACTAAGAAATGTCATGGGGGCCAGGCGCGGTGGCTCATGCCTGTAATCCCAGCACTTTGGGAGGCCGAGGTGGGCGGATCACGAGGTCAGGAGATCGAGACCATCATGGCTAACACGGTGAAACCCCGTCTCTACTAAAAAAAATACAAAAAAAATTAGCTGGGCTTGGTGGCGGGCGCCTGTAGTCCCAGCTACTCGGGAGGCTGAGGCAGGAGAACGGCGGGAACCCGGGAGGCGGAGCTTGCAGTGAGCCAAGATCGCGCCACTGCACTCCAGCATGGGTGACAGAGCGAGACTCCATTAAGAAAGAAAGAAAGAGAGAAAAAGAGAAAGAGAGAGAGAGACAAAGAAAGAAAGAGAGAGAGAGAAAGAAAGAGAGAGAGAGAGAGAAAGAGAAAGAAAAAAAGAAAGGAAAGAAAGGAAGAAAGAAAGAAAGAAAGAAAGAAAGAAAGAAAGAAAGAAAGAAAGAAAGAAAGAAAGAAGAAAGGTAGGTCATGGAAGGTTAACAATGGGTTAATCTCTCCTGGTTGCTTACATTTCCTTGGTGAAGAATATATAAGTATGGAGAGAAAAGCAAAGTTGTTGAGAAAAGAGAAAATGTGAAGGGGAGATGGAATGAATCTTGGACATGCAATTGAATTTCTAGGCAGCGGTAAGGGTGAATTTGAGGTTCACAGTTACTAATTAAATGTGAAACCCCTCTAGTTTATCTGTGCATATACAGCATACAGTTGGATTTAAATGGGGTTTGTGGAGAAAGGATTTGAGAGTGTGAACAAAGGCATTTGGACATTTTTGAGGATAATAATGCTGCTGCTGATGATGATGACAAAAGCTAGCCTTACAGTGTAGTGTTGATATGGTTTGAATGTCTTTTCCAAAAGTCATGTTGAAAACTATTTTCCAAAGTGGCAGTTATTGAGAGGTGGAAAGCGGGTGACTTGATCATGAGGGCAGAGCCCTCTTGGATTAATGGGTCAATAGGCTAATGGATTAATGGGTTATCATGGAATGGGAACAGGTAGCTTTTTAAGAACAGAAAGAGACCTAAGATAGTACATTTGCATGCTCAGCCTCCCTCCATGTGGTATGGTGTGCCACCTCTGGACTCTCTAGAAAGTTTCCACTAACAAGAAGGCTCTCACCACTTGTGGCCCCACAACTTTGGACATCTCAACCTCCAGAACTATAAGAAATAAATTACTTTTCTTTATAAATTATTCCATTTGAGATATTTTGTTATAAGCAACAGAAAGCTAATACAAATGCATACTGTGTACCAGAAAGGAGCCATTCTAAGTATCTTATATAAATTATTTATTCATCATAATAACCTAATATGGTATGTCTAACTATTATTGTTGCTATTTAATAGTAAACTGATGCAGAATGATTTGATAACTTATTGGAGTTTACAGCTAGTAAATGGTGAAGGCAGGGAAATTCTTTTACAAGCCAGGTAGTCTGGCTTTGTATACTAATAATTCTATACCATCAGGGAGGACTGTGATATCTACTGAATAAGGAGAGGATTAAGAACACCTAGGAGGAAGGTAATGAAATGGTAGAAGAATCTATGAATTGTGGGAAGAATCAATGAGTTGTAGAGTAAAAAGAATGAATGTTGGAGTTGGGATCTTCAAAGAGGTATACCAGAAAATTAGGAAGGGTTGGTTGGAGAGTGGAAGGCTTGAAATTAAAGATTATAAAGGAAGTATATATATTTGGAATGATAAGTTCTAAAATACAATCCTGTGGAAGTGTGACTAATGTAATAAAGTTCAAGGTCTCTGGAGGAAAAGAGATCAAAGAAGAAGTGAGAGACCAAAGTATTGGAAATATTATGTAGCAGTACTGAAGTCATCAAGACAGAACTAATTTTGAAGGGAATTACTTAAATCCAGGGACTAAAATGGTCAACGAATAAAGTGAATTGACACTTAGCTGGTGAATGATAGAGGATGGAGTTGCCAGATTTAGCAAATAAAAAATACAGGATGCCCAGATACATTTGAATTTCAGATTTTTTAAAATGAATATTTTTAGTATAAGTATGTCTCAAATATGGCATGGAACATACGTACACCAAAAAATTATTTGTTGTTCATCTGAATGTCAAATGTAGCTGAGCATCTTGTATTTCATCTGGCAACCCTATTACTGGAACCAATATCTCAACTCAAATTTGTCTTACTTACAGGCTGAATTCCTAAACTGGATAGGATAGATCTTTACCACTACTATTAATTTAAGCAAACAGAGCAATGAATAAGTTTTACCAAGTCAGAATTTTATTCCTAGTTGGCTAAATTAGAGTAAGTGTATTCCAGGATCTTATAATAATATATTCACATGAAAATATGAATGCATATGGCATTTTGTAAAAGCAAAAGTATTTTCACAGCATAAGCTGCATTCTAAAATTTTTATCACTAGTTATATGTGTAATAGGATGCCAGTGGGCAAGCTCCCTGATCATCTCTTGGTTGTTAATTCAGTTTAGTGAATAAGTTCGATTATGATGACAGGAAAATAGCCTATGCATTATCACAAATCATCTTTCATCTTTGATATAAATGAAAAGATTACTTTCAATAATTCCATAGTTATATTTAAAGCAAATTTAGCATTCTGTTTGAAGTTATGCTTTTAAAAGCAATAGGTCCCACAATTTGGAACCAATACTGTAAAAAGATCTGTCATTTAAATGTGGCTCCATTTCCTTTCATAATGCTATTACTATTTATTGAATTATATAGACAAAATCATGAAAGATAGGAATATATGTTTATTAAAGAGAATAGAAATCTAAATAATTTCAAATGAATTAAACATACAAATATGTTCTAATACAGTTATATGGTGATTTTATAATCCATTAGGACTCTAAGTGTTTTCATATTATGGACTTTTCCTGTGAAACCTATAAATGATATAGGAAATATACATGGATTATATATTACAAAAATATTTTGATAGATATTTCATAAAATTTAAACTTTATAACTTTTAAAGATATCTTATATTTTCATAAAATGATATTTCAAAGTAATTATATATATATATATATATATCATCTCAATGATTGCCACAATTCTGTGAAGAAGATAGAATAGGTATAATAATTTTTTTCTGTAAATAAGAAAATTAAGGAAAAATGGAAAGCTTAAAAGGTCATAAGCTAATAAATGGGAGAGTTGGTTGAAGAACCAGATACTTCTATTATTGTTTCTGTGTTCTTTTTACTGAAACAACATACCTCCTAAGCTGCTCCTATTTGTGTATACTATACCATGCCATTTCTGTTCTTATTAAAATTATAATTAACAGCTCTTACAGATCACTTTATAATTCTTGATAACATATTATTGAAATCTCACTAAAATCATTGTTTAAAAATTGTTAAGAATGCAAAACCTGGATATTACTGTATCCAACCAAGATAGAGTAATGGGGACCAGATTTACCCTCTTAACTGAAACAACCATAAAACAGACAAAATATTTGAAACACTAGCTTTCAAGAGACTAGACGTCATCAACAAAAAAGAGTAATCCCTGAGAGACAGGAAACACTCAAGAAAGAAAAGGTAAGCTCGACAATTTTCCTACTGTCTTTAGAGACTTTCCAGACTGTGATACAAAAAAAGCAAACCCAGGCAGAGGCTGGCAGACTCCCTGAGTTGAGTTGGTCTGGTAGTGCTGGGAGACTAGGTAGCTAGAGTTCTCAAGACAGTATACCAAGATGAAAAAGCTACAGGGAAAGAGATTTAACGGGTGTTTTTCTCAAAGTATTCATTAAATTATTATCACACATACATGTGAGGAAAATACTCAAGCACAGAAAAAGCACCACTCAAAATGACTAGAGGTGACAGTGACCTGTTCTCACACAAGGCCAAGAATGGTGCCATTTCCCACCAGCCATACTGGAAGTCACATAATTCATGGCATTGGGTAGAAAGCACAGAAAGATCTTGCCTCAATCATGAGAATCAGCCTTAGATCAAGCATTGCTCTGGTCCTATATAGAAGAAATCTTAAACACAGGACCCCAAAATATCAAACTATCTTTAACTAACTAAGTTGTGTCCCAGAACAAAGTTCAAAACTATTTATAGGAATACAAAAAATCTAACATCTTATAAGGTAAAATTCATGATGTCTGGCATCCAATAAAAATGATCAGGCATACAAAGAAACAGGAAAATATAACCCATAATAAAGAGAACTATCAAACAAAAGATCAAAACCGACACACATATTAGAATTAGAAGAAAAAGGCACTAAAACAGTTATAACAACTGTATTCCGTATGTTTAGAAAATTATGTAAAGACATACAATATATAAACAAGACTCAAACTGAACTTCTAAATATGAAAGCTACGATGTGAGATGCAAAATACGCTGGATGGAAATAACAGCAGATTCACTACTGCAGAAAAAAATTAGAAAACTTACGGACAAGACAAAGAAACAATTTAAAATGAAATGCAGAGTAAAACAGTAAAAAACAACAACAAAAATGGGCAAAGTGTCAATTAGCTATGGGGCAAATTGAAGCGGTCTAAAACATATGTCATCACAGTTCCCAGAGTCAGCAAAGGGGAACAGAAAAAAAATTGAAGAAATAATAGCTTGAAATTTTGCAAATATGATGAAAACTATAAATCTATAGATTCAAGAAGCTAAATTAACTCCAAGCCCTAAACATCATCACTGAATTGTCAAAGCCACATTATGTGCAGAAAAACAAAGACAAGAATGACAGCAGATTTCTATCACTGAAGGTCAACCTAGATTTCTATATTCAACAAAGACATATGTTAAAGATGAAGGTGAAACATAAAAAATCTGAAAGAATCCACCACCAGCATACCCATACTATAAGAAATGTTAAAGGAAGTTTTAGACAGATAGATATATGAATCTGTAAAAAGAAATGAAAAGACTAGAAAGAGTAATTTATGGGTAAACATATACAATTTTTAAAAATTATTTAAGTGTCTCTAAAAGATAATTAGCTTTTTAAACTTTTTGATAATTGACTATATAAACAAAAACAATAGTAATGCATTGAGGGGTTTATACTATCAGTAAAAGTAAAGTTAATGAAAAAATAGCAGAAACTGGAGAGGAGAAATCAAAGTACACAATTGTAAGTTCTTATACTATATGTAAAGAGGTATAATATAACTCGAAAAATTGTGGTAAGTTAAAGAACCCTAAAGCAACCATTGAGATAGCTAAATAAAGAATTATAGTAAGTAAGCCAACAAAGGAGATAAAATGGAATCATAAACATTTGTTTACTTTGATTAATCCAAAAAGAAGCAGAAAACGAGGAAAGAGTGAGCAAAGAATAGATGCAACAAACAGAAAACAAGTATCAAGATGACAGTTTTAAACCTACTCAAATTAATAATTACATTAAATGTAAATTATCTTATTACCCAATTAAACGGCAAAACTTGTTAGATTGTATTTTTTTTTAATTAAGACCTAACTATATGCTTTCTACAAGAAATTCACTTTAAGCATAAAGTAACAAATAGGTTAAAACTGAAATGATGCAAAAATTATACCACACTAACACAGATCAAAAGGCAATTGGAATGGCTATATTCATACCAATTAAAGTAGATTTCTGAGCAATGAAAATTAGCAAGGATAAAGAGTATTTTATAATAATAAAAGTGTCAATTTATTCAGAGAGCATACAATCAGTTATGAACCTAATAACAGGGTTTCAAAATATATAAAGCACAAACTATATAGAATCAGAATGAAAAAATGGAATATTAGAAAATAGAAAATTGTACCATTAAGTCAGACATCTTAATAACTCTCTCAATAATTAATGATATAATAAAAAGACAGAAAAATTGGTAAGAATATAGAAGACTTGAGCAACATTATCAACAACCTGACCTAATTGCTTTTATAGAACACTTCACCCAACAACAACAAATATACACTATTTTCATGTGCACATGGGAAATTGACCAAGACAGGTCATACTATGGGCAATAAAACAAATATTAATAAATTTGAAAGGATTCATATCATGCAAAATATGTTCTCTACATAGCATAATTAAATTTTAAACAAACAGAAGTATTTCTGGGAAATTGCCAAATATTTAGAGCAAAATAATATAATATACTTTAAAATAACCCATGGTTCAAAAAAATCAAAAGGGAAATTAGAAAGTATTTTTGAACTGAATGAAGACAAGAGTAAAACAGACTTAAATTTGTGAGATACTGATAAAGCAATACTGAGGGACGAATTTTTAGCACTAAATGCCTGTATTTAAAAAAATAAAGATCACATGTCCAAGACTTCAGCTTCTACCTTAAGACATTAGAAAAAGGAGATAGATTAAATCCAAAGTAAGTAAAAGAAAGAAAATAAGATCAGAAGGAAAATTAATGAAATAAAAAATGAAATCAATGTAACTGAAAGCTTATTCTTTAAGAAAATCAATAACATTGACACTCTTTTAGCAAGATCATAAAGACAGAGAGGGAAATACAAATCACCCAATAAGGAATGAGAGAGGTGAAATCACTAAAGATGCCACAGATATTAAAAGGATGATTAGTGTATATGACAACTTCATGCCAAAAAAGTCAAAACTCAAATTTTTTTGACAAATTCTTTAAAAGGTACAAACAAGATTTCAAGAAGAAATAGATAACCTAAATAATCTATACCTATTAAATAAACAGAATATTAAGTTTAAAAGCTTCCCAAGAAGAAAACTCTAAGCTCAGATGACTTCATTGGTGAATTCTAGCAAACTTTTAAGGATAAAATATACCGATTTCGTACTCCTCCAGAAAATTAAAAAGGAGCGTCTTCTTCCCCCACTCACTCTATAAAGTCAGTATTACCCTGAACCAAAACCAGATTTTACAAAACAAGAAAACTACAAATCAGTATCCTTTGCGAGCATAAATGGAATAATTTTAAACGAATATCTTGCAAAACAAATTCAACAACATATCAAGTGAAAAAAAATCAGAATTAAGTCGAGTGCATCCTACAAAGACAGGGCTGGTTTAACATGTGAAGGTTAATCAATGTAATTCACCATATTAACAGACTTAAAAAGAAAAACGATATGATCAGCTCAGTAGACATCAAAAAAGTATTTGACAAAATACAGCACCATTGTTGATTAAAAATTCTCAACAAATTAAGCCTAAAGGAGAACTTCCTCAACCCAATAAAGGGCATCTATGAAAACATATATAACAGAAAAAGACTAAATGCTTTTCCACTAAAATCAGAAATGACAAAAATGTCATCTCTTGCCACTTCTATGGTACTAAAGTTTTTAGGAGTTCAATAAGGCAGAAAAATGACATGAAAGAAAAGACATCTAGATTGGAAAAAGAAGTAAAACTATCTTTATTCTTTTTTTTATTATACTTTAAGTTTTAGGGTACATGTGCACAATGTGCAAGTTTGTTACATATGTATCCATGTGCCATGTTAGATTGGAAAAAGAAGTAAAACTATCTTTATTCTTAGATCACATGAGTGTCTATGTAAAAAAACCCAATTCAATCTACAAAATAACTTCCAGAATCATTAAGTAAATTTAACAAGGTTTCAGGATACAAAGTCAATATATAAAAATGAAAGACAGTTTTATACACTAGCAATGAGCAAATGTAATTTTAGATTTAAAAATGGTACTAAAGTAAAAAAAATAACAGATGCTGGCAAGGTTGCAAAGAAAACACTCATATACTGTTGGTGGAAGTGTAAATTAGTTCAACCATTGCAGAAAGCAGTATGACGATTCCTTAAAGGACTAAAAGCAGAACTACCATTCGACCTAGCAGTCCCATTACTGGATATATACCCAGATGAATATAAACCATTCTACCATAAAGACCCATGTATGCAAATGTTCACTGCAGCACTATTCACAATAGCAAAAACATGGAATCAACCTAAATGCCCATCAATGACAGATGGGATTAAAAAATGTGGTACATATACACCATGGAATACTATGCAGCCCTATAAAAGAACAACATCATGTCTTTTGTGGAAACACGGATGCAGCTGGGGGCTATTAGCCTTAGCAAACTAACGCAGGAATAGAAACCAAATACTGTATGTTCTCACTTACAAGTGGGAGCTAAATAAGAAATTATAACACAAAGAAGGAAAGAACAGACCCTGGGGTCTACATGAATGGGGAGATGGGAAGGAGAGGAGCACAAAAGATAACTACTGGGCACTGGGCTTAATACTTGAGTGATGAAATAATCTGCACAACAAACCCCCGTGACACTTGTTTACCTATATAACAAACCTTCACATATACCCACAAACCGAAAATAAAGGTTTAAAAATAAATAAATAAACAACAACTTCAAGAATAAGTGTGACAAAATATGTGAAAAAAATATTACAGTTAAAACTAAGAAACATTGCTAAAAAAATTAAAGAAGACCTAAATATTTGAAGAGGCATACTGTGTTCATGCGTCAGAAGACTCAATGTTACTAAGATGTCAAAAGATTCAAAACTTGATCCATAAATAGATTCAGCACAATCTCAATCGAAATCCAAGCAAGATTTTATAGAAGTTGACAAGCCGATTCTAAATTTATATGGAAATAGAAAATATGTAAATAGCCAAAATAATGGAAAAATAAGATAAAGGTTGGAAGATTAACACTACCTTCTTTCAAACTTATAAAGTTTCAATAATCATAATAATGTGGAATTGGTATAAAAACACAGGCATAGATCAAAGGAACAGAATAGGGAGTCCAGAAATGGATCCATACATATACGGACAACTGATTTTGACCAAGGCGTAAGGGAAATTCAGCATAAAAGAGTAGTCTTTTTCAACAAATTATTCTGGAGAAGTTAGACATGCCAAAAAAATGAATTTTTAATCCATAACTTGCACTATATACAGAAATTAACTCAAAATGGACCATAGACTTAAATGTAAAATGGAAAACTACAAAATTTCTCAAAGAAAACTTTGGAGAAAATCTTTGTAAATTTGGGTAAAGGCAAAGATTTCTTAGATATGGCACCAAAAGCATGATCCAGAAAAAATAAGAACAAAGTGAATTTCAACAAACGGTAAACACCTGCTCATCAAAATACACTGTTGAGAGAATGAAAAGATAAGACTACGAGACTAAGAAAAAAAAATTCCAAATCTTATATTTGATGAGGGTGTATATTCAGAATATGTTTTGAAACTCCCCAAATTTCATACAAGCAGCCCAATAAGAAAGAGAAAAAACTCTTTGAACGGACACTTCACCATATAAGGTATATGGATAGCAAATAAGGCTCAACATCAACAGTTATTAGGGAAATGCAATTTAAAACTACTATGAGATACAACTACACACCTAGATATTTATTAGGATGACTAAAATATAAAAGACTGATCATTCTAAGTGTTAATAAGGTTGTGAAGGAACTCGAACTCTCATACTCTGCTGGTAGGAATTTTTTTTTTTTAATCCCTCATCTCCTTCCCATCCCTTCCCCTAGTCCCCAAAGTCTACTGTATCATTCTTTTTTTTTCTTTGACAGAGTCTCACTCTGTTTTCCAGGCTGGACTGCAGTGGTGTGATCTCGGCTCACTGCAGCCTCCACCTCCCAGGTTCAAGTGATTCTTGTGCCTCAGCCTCCCAAGTAGCTGGGACTACAGGCATGTGCCACCGTGCCTGGCTTTTTTTTTTTTTTTTTTTTTTTTTTTTTTTGTATTTTTAGTAGAGACAGGGTTTCACATGTTGGCCAGGCTGGTCTCAAACTCCTCACCTCAAGTGATCCACCCCACTTGGCCTCCCAAAGTGCTGGGATTACAGGCATGAGCCACAGTGCCTGGCGCCATTGTATCATTCTTATGCCTCTGCATACTCATAGCTTAGCTCGCACTTATAAGTGAGAAAATATGATGTTTGGTATTCCATTCCTGAGTTACTTCACTAAGAATAATAGTCTCTAATTCCATACAGGTTGCTGCAAATGCAATTATTTCATTCTTTTTATAGCTGAGTAGTATTCATATATATATATATATATATCAGATTTTCTTTACTTGTTGATTGATGGGTATTGGGCTGGTTCAATATTTTTGCAAACTGCAAATTGTGCTGCTATAAACATGCGTGTGCAAATATAATTTTTGTATAATGACTTCTTTTCCTCTGGGCAGATACCTAATAGTGGGATTGCTGGATCAAATGATAAATGTACTTTTAGTTATTTAAGGACTCTCCACACTGTTTTCCATAGTGGTTGTAATAGTTTACATTACCAGACTGCTGGTAGGAATGTTTAATGGTATAATCCTATGAAACACTTTTGGCTGACTCATAAATTAACATTCATCCACCACATGACCCAGCCATTCCACTCTTGGGTATTTATTTAAGAGAAATAGAAACATATGTTCATGCAAATATTTAGACACAAATATTTATAAGAGCATGATTGGTCATAGCCGAATGTTGGAAACAATGCAAATGCCCATCAGTAGATTTATCAATACAAGAGAATACTACTCAGCAATAAAACAGGAATGTACTATTGACACATGCTACAACATGGATGGATCTCAAAATAATTATACTGAGTGAAAAAAGCCAGACCAGAAAATAATATGTACTGTATATTCTATTTATATAAAATACTAGAGAAGGCAAGCTAATGCATAGTGACAGAAAGATCAGAGATTGCCTGGAAAAGGCAGCGAAGGAATATGCAAAGGTTCAGGAAGAAGGGTTACAAAGGGGCGGCAGGAAACTCTGGGGTGGCTGGGCGCAGTGGCTCATGCCTGTAATCCCAACACTTTGAGAGGCTGAGGCAGGTAAATCATTTGAGGTCAGGAGTTCGAGACTAACATGGTGAAACCCCCTCTCCACTAAAAAATACAAAAATCAGCTGGGCTTTGGTGGCATGTGCCTGTAGTCCCAGCTACTCGGGAGGCTGAGGCAGGAGAATCACTTGAACCTGGAAGATGGAGGTTGCAGTGAGCCAAGATCACACCAATGCACTCCAGCCTGGGCAACAGAGAGAGACTGTCTCGAAAAAGAAACGAAAAAAGAACACTCTGGGGTGATGATGAATATATTTACTATCTTGATTGTGGTGATAGTTTCACAGGTGTATACATATATTAAAAATTATTGAAATATATTCTTTACATAATGTCCTCTAGGTTCATCCATGTTTTTACAATAACAGGATTTCCTTCCTTTTTAAGGCTGAATAGCATTCCACTGGGTAAATATACTGCATTTTCTTTATCTCTCCATTCATTGATGGACACTTAGGTTGATTTCATTCTTGGCTATTTTGTATAATGCTACAATGAACATGGGAGTGCAGATATCTCTTCAACTTAATGATTTCATTTCCTTTAGATATGTACCCAAAGTGAAATAAGCCAGGAACAAAAAGACAAATACTGAATGATCTCACTTATATAGAAGATCTAAAACAATTGAACTCAATAGAAGTAGAGAGTAGAACTGGGGTTTCCTGGGATGGAGCGGGGTGGGGTGGGGGCAGTTAGAGAGATGTTGGCCAAAGGATACAAAATTTCAGCTAGATAGGAAAAATAACTTAAAGAGATTTATTGTACAACACGGTGACTATAGTCAATCAGAATGTACTATATTGTTAAAAATCACTGAGACTGAATTTCAAGTGTTCTCACCACAAAAAAGTATTTGAGGTAAGGCATATTTAATTAGCTTGATGGAGCCATTCTTCTATATATACCTACTTTAAAATAGGTATATATACACCATGTTGTACACAATAAATATATATTATTTTTATTTGTCAATAAAATAAAATAAAATAATATTTTTAAAAATATATCTTTTAAATACATGCGGTTTATTCTATGTCAGTCATAACTCAATAAAGCTGTGGTAAAGAAAACAAAACCCACAATAATAAAGAAAAAAGGAAAGAGAAACACAAGGAAAGTTTTGGAAACTGTAAAGCAACTGAAGGGGGTGGAGGGCAAGGGGAAGGAGAGCATTAGGACAAATACCTAATGCATGAGTGGCCTAAAACCTAGATGATGGGTTGATAGGTGCAGTAAACCACCATGGCATATGTATGCTATGTAACAAACCTGCACATTCTGCACATGTATCCCAGAACTTAAAGTAAAATTAAAAAAAAGAAAAGCAGCTGAATTAGTGGCAACTTATGAAAGATCTAAGAAAACTAGATTTAAGAAAGCACCATGGAAAGTCAAGGAGTTCTGGGCCTTAAACCAAAAAAGTCTCCAGAACTGTTGGCCACAGGTACCCCCGAAAATAAGATGAGAACTGAAATGTTCATACAGAGAGATTCGTTGTTAGATTCCAATGTCCTCTGTTTTACCCTAATAAAATAATGGAGATTAATTGTCTAAAGAAAATCAACAAGATATTCTATGAGTTAGACACAAGACACAAGAGTGGATTGTTCTCCTGAAAACAGGAGGATGAATTGAACACATGCCCACCAGTTCTCTTCTCCAGGGTACCCAGAACACTCACAGCCAGGCCACTACTCTTCAGAAAGGAGACTTAGATGATCTTTCCTTGGAAACCAGACCAGCACAAAAGGAAAAATCTGAAGGCAAAGGTATAAAACAGTGCAATATGATCATTCTACAATGCAGCTAACAGTCAACACACCCCAGCCATGCTACCAAGATTTCCAATAATTATATGAACCTCTGATTCTTAAATATGAGCAAAAATCCCAAGACTACAAGACACCTGAGAAAAGTTCCTAGGAGAACATTGAGCAGTAAAGGAAATTAATCATGGTTTACCTATCATTCCATTATGAATGGTGCTTACATGGTATAATAATGTAGACACATAATATTAATCTAAGCAAAATAACAATTGTATTGAGAAATGAAAATATAGAAATATACTTCATGCATTATGAGAGTGAGTGGAGGAAAGAGGTGATTTCTGGTCCTTTGAACTGGGAAGTCAGTTGATAATGCTTAAAGCTGTCAAGCCAAAAAGTATAGTTCAATTGCATAATCTAAAGACTCAACTCACACCAAATGAATCAGCAATACTTGTGTATGGAGTTGCTTCTGAGACAGGGAAAATGAAGGGAGGGGATGAGTATGGTAGATTTTCATAAAAGCCTTGTTGAACCATTTGAGTATGTGTAACTTTGATCAAAATGGGAACCAAAAGAATAATTTATATCAAACATATATTTCTAATTACAGCACATTCAAGTGCTACATCATGAATACCTAAGAATAACGATGCCCTGATGTTCCTTAGGGACATCAGATTGCCCTCTGCAGCAGAATTGAAACACAGTAGATCTCACTGGAGCTACATGGTGCCAACTTAAAGAGAGAAGAGGGCTTCCTAGGCAGCTAAAAAATGGAATGCAACCCAGTTGAGATTACTGGATTACCCGAAGAAAAAAATACATCAAACAGAAATAGCTATGCCAACAGTGGAAACAATTTAAAGAAAGAATCACTGGCAAATGCTAGCAAAGCCCATTACAGACTTGCCAAAGGAAGATGATGCCCTGCTTATAGCCTAATGGCTCCAGTGGCTCTTCTATTCCTGTTGAGGAGATGAATTCACCCATTTGTCATTATTTGCTGCCATTAGACATTTGAGTGACTTGGCCAACTCCCCTTTATTCTGATTCCAGGCCCGTGACAAAGCTGATCTACAAAGATCAAATGTACTCATTGGAGGACACAAATATGCAGTACCTTGGTAGCTGCATTTCTGATTAGAAATTAATATAACTTATGTCTTTCTTTTGATATAAGTTAACGTAAGTTCATGTCTAAGAGGTTAATCAACATTTAGTATGCTAGAAAATAAGATATTTTTAGTTTGTAATTATGGGTTAGTGGAGATGAAATAGGGAGTCACGTTTTTAAAACTATCAGGGGTTATATATATATGAGATAAATCTGAAGAGCAGTATATCTTCTTATTTTAAAATGTCAAATTATCTTTGGGAGTAAAAATTTTCTTTCTCAGTTGTAATGAGCCTAGGAAAAGTGGAAAACGTTTGAGTGTTTGAATGTAACTGGGCAATAACTAGTTCAGATGAAGCAATTTAACCAAGTTGTAATTGTCTTCATGATGTTTAAAAAATGCAGTTACAATTTTTTTTATCTCTGGACCTGAATATAGAACACAGATTATGTCTACTGTGCAAATGGCCATTTCAGTGAACTGAATGGTGCCCTAGTGGTCTTGAGAAGATAATGCAATTCACAAAAGGCTTAAATTATTCCCTAGGCACCGTTTACACAGTGCGAGTATGTATCCTATTAAAGTCAAAGTACAGTTTATGTAGAGGCCGTAATTTGTCTTGGCCAAGTGGTAATTTCAAATGAAATATTTGGAGTTTAATCATTCACTTAAGAAATGTATGTATTTAAGGAAAAATTAAAATGATATAAAGTATAAAATCAGTTTTTATAAAATGAAAAAATATATTTTAATTAACTTTTAAATTCTGATTTGTGTACTAGTGTTTCTTAGAATTTAATTATTGCATGTGGTATCTCATAAAAGGGAAACTTAGAAGGATCCCTGAGAAAAACCCTCTAGGCCAGAAGGATGAGGCCATAGAACACAGGGCCATAGAACATAAAAACTCTTTATCTTTCATAGTTTATTTTACTCAGGATTCCCTTATTTTAGATGTTTAGGTAAGATGTAATATTCATAGATGTTTCCATGTCTAAGGCAGAAATGAATCAGTGATTTCAATCGCTAATTTGAGAATATCTGCAATGCCTCTGATTTCAGTGAAAACATAATGGCACCTCCAGTGAGATGTTGACCATTCTTGGCTCTGTATTATAAAACAGAAGGTGAAACAAGAAATGAAAACAAGAGAAATATGAAAAAAAACCTGTAGTCAATCAACCGAGTATTTTGGATATCCATGACTATAAGCATTTAGCTTGACTGGTTTTCACTCTGTATTTCATAGGGCAATTTCTTCTTATACAGATTAGTCAGTGATGCATTTCCTTGTGTCTATTGCTTTGAATATTTGACACTTGTTTCTACCCTTTTTGAATATGCATTTACTTGTTAATTTAGTAAATATTTATTGAGATCTACTATGTGAAAATTGTGGGTGGCTTATTACTTCCAAACTCACTTTTACTTAATTCATCATTAGTCATAATGGACTATGTCCTTGACTAAAGTCTTTCTCACACTTACTCCACATTTCTTTCAGCCTAATAATGTGTTTGGCCATTAACCTGCAGCATTCAGTGCTTTGATGAATTAAATTCCTTGATGGAAGAGGGAAGGACCGGAGCTCTCATCTCATTTCTAACCCAAAGTGCTGTATGTCACCCTAAGCCTATACCTCCCTGAAAATCTTGGCCCAAAATTTTTTCACCATGTTCTCTCAAATTCCTACTCTATCTCTCTGATATATCTAAGATATTTGAAAAAAAAAGAAGTCTATAAAAATATCGACCATTTGGGAATTTTTTTTTCTTGCTTGTTTTGAAAAGGAATACTATATCTCAAATGAAGACTTAATTGGTAGAATTTTACGGAGTGCTGCAAAATGAAGTAAGAATTTCAAGCAAAGTTGAAGCAATATCTTTTTTTGTATTTTTGTTGGGGATTGAGAGACTTGGAAATCCCATGTATGACAGGATAGTTGCTTCTTTTTCTTCTAAGCTCAGCCCTGATCTCACTGAACCTGGGCAAATAACTACATCAATGTTACTCAGCCTAAAATAGTTTAAGTATTACATTGAGTGCAACCTAAAAGCAAGCATTTAGAGACTTGACCCAAAAATCGGCAAGGGTAGGAAAGTAAATTGTAAATGTATAGTGTGGGTACATAGGTAATGATGAGGTAAAAAGCTGGAAAATATAAAGCTATATATAAGAAATAATTAAGCTAAGTCTCTGATGCTAAAACATTCTAATATTCCAAACAATATGCATAATGCACTACAGTCATATTTTTTCAATAATTTGACTGAAAATTTTTGGAATAATTAACAAAATAATAGAAAAGCTTACTAGTATATATGCATATTATCTATGAAATAAAATATTAATCATTATTTTAACAATACTAGAAAAGAATGCTTTGCCTTCACATATCTTAATGAGAATTAATAAATCCAAAAATAAAAGGCAAGAAGTACATCCCAAAGCCAGAAAGCAACAGCAGAAAATCTACTAGATACATCTAGATTTTTAATTCATATGTAACCTATAACAAAAATCAACTTTCTCTCATTTTTTGCTGTAACATCTATACAATATTTTCCAATGACATTTTCAAAAATAAAATATACAGAACTTGAACACATTGAAATAATGGAAATGATACAAACCCTGAACTTGATGAAATAATAGAAATAAGAACACAACTTGAAGAAAATAGAAAACATAGGCAAATATGATTCTTTAAGATTTGTCAAATTTAGGGTTTATAAGCTCTACATTTCTTCATACTTTGATTTTCAGCTAATATGTTGAACTGTCATATATAGAAAGAGTGATAATTTTGCAAATTCAGTGAAATACAAACCAGAGGCACTCTAAAGATCAAGAAGCCTGTGCTGATTCTTTGCAGGAGGAGAAAATAAGATAAAAAACTCTTTGGCAAAATTGATTAGAAGAATAGAGAAGACATAAACAATATGATGAATTTCAAAAGAGAGAACCACAGATAAAGAAGAAAATGAAGAGATAATGAGATTATTATCAATCCCTATTTGGGTATATTTTGAAAACAAAATTTACAAATTTCTAAAAAATGTTTCATCAGAATTGACTCAATATGAAATAAAGAGCTTGAGTAATCCTATGCATATATTTGATACGTATTCCTTCTTTCTGCTGATGATAAAAATGTTGAAGAGGAAAAGTTCAAAGAATACCTCTAAAACCTTACTTGAACCTTGCCTCCAGGTAGATGAAACACTATTAATCAACAATGTAATAGTGATGTGTCATGATTTTAACTATAATTTTAGAATGACATGATTTATTCATGTAGAGTTTTAATGAGCACTGCTTTCTTTTCCAAAGACGTTATAATTAATGGCTAATGCTATGGCAGCAATGTATTAATCAGTAGTTGAGCAATCTTCCCACTTTTCTCCTTCCCACTGTCCCTGCTTTACTTGATGGGGTTCATGGTTTCCTGTGTGGAAAATCACAAAAGCTTCCTAAATGGTCTTTTGCCAACCACAATTAATCTTTCTACTAATTAATTTTTAAATATTTTTAGAGATTTAGGTCCAATTTCTGGTCTAGAGTAACTTTAATCTGTCAAAATATGTGACCAGTTTCAGCCTGCAGTGATGATGTACTCTGAATTTCTCAGATCTGCTTCTTTTAAAACAATATGAACATATAAATATGTAAATGTATAAAACAATGTTAAATCATTTCTAGAATATAAAAACATTATAAATATACATACATACTTAATATGTACATATTTATGTGTGCATTTATGTCTTTACATAAATATATGCATATACAAAGCAGTATAAAAACATCATAAATATGTGTCTACATATGTATATGTGTGTGTATGTGTGTGCGTGTGTGTGTATATATATATGCAGCTATTTTCTAAATTTGCAAAGAAATTCAACCTTGTTAATTCTTAATAAAACCTATAAAACTTAATGTTTCTCATGTTAAAATTTCAAGTATATTCATTTATTACTTCTTTGCCACCAAAGTGTCAAGTCAAATTAATCCCTAAAGCAAACAAATAGATTTTTGTTTATACCAAAAAAGTCCCAATATGTATTCATTTGGAAATTAAATTATTTAGAAATCTAATATTTATAAGCAATGACTGAACCAATAAATTACCTCAAACAACCTAATACAAAGTTGTAGTGTTAAATGCCTTAGCATTTTGGTACCAAACAATCTAATATTAGACTTCCAGAAATGAATATCACTGGGTCATGAGATAAACCGGAAGAATATATTTAAACACATTGGAAATAAAAAGAAACATAATTCAATATATACACCTATTTTAGCTGTGGGTCAGAAATGTTCTCTTTTAATATACATCACAATAAGCATTATTGTCTCCTAGACATAAATTGAAGTTTTAATGGCAAAATTTAGTTGTCAAGTATTAAGATTTTTCTATGACCAAACTAAAAACACTCTTAGATATCCTTATTATATACCTTTAATAAAATCAAAGTTAACAATGTTATTGTCCATGTTCCTTTTATTAGAGAAGCATGAAAAAATAATTCACCAAAAGTGTATTTGAAGAAATAATTCTATATGAAGGACAAGACAGAAAGAAAAATAAGGACCCAAAACCCAAAGTAACACATAATACACTATACACATTCAATTAATGCACAACGAAATTGACTTGAAATATTCCGCTAACTTATAACCATCTGTGCTCTCTGTAGAATGATTAAAGAAAAGAAAGACAAAGATTCAAATGATAAATACATGCAAAAATATATTTTAAGCTATTTTATTTGGTTATTGTATAAGAAAATGATTTTTAAAATGAGATATTTTGAGGATCAAAAAGTCAACATTTTTGCTATATTTAGGTGATGCCAAAATAGACACCTAAATGAAAAGAAAAATATTCTTGACACAAAAATAATATTACTTTTAAAGTTTAGAGATTCTCTGAATTTAAGCTTACCCCAACAGCTATGACATAATGATATTCCATATATCAAATGAAATTAGTACAAGATGAGATGACTCTTTCATCACAGCAGGCAGACCAGAGTTAAAAAAAACCTGAATATGGATCAAGGTATTAGGTTTTTAAAGGGCAACTCAGGTAGATAGCAATACAGAAATATTTATATTGACTGAGATTTTAACATGCTGTATAATCAAAGGTATTTTTAAGAAATAACATGATTTTAAGAATAGTTGTTAAATTAGAAAAATATTCCTATTTTTTTCTAAAAACTGTACTTGACTAGATCTAAACAGATTTATTTAGTCATTTATAATGATTGTTATGTAGAAGATACAGTGAAAGAAATCCTGCAGTTGCCCTATAAATTGTATTTTAAGTAATTCTCTTATGAATGCTCACAACTTCCTGTTCTGATATAAATATCTGCCTTCATTAGAATGCCTCCCTGCCTATGATAACGTGCTTGGATTTTCTCATGTTTAAATATCATATCAAAGCTGAAACCTATTTTCAGTTACATTGTGTATGCCACAATTTTAAGTAAAATATGCAGTATTAAACTAGAAAATGTGTATTTCTCAAAACAGAAATACATGAAAGACCTTAATTAAAGTACAGTTATTCATTGTTGATTTCTTTCCCAAAGATTAGTCCCATTCTGGCTTTATTGAAAACACATAAAATTACAGCTATAGCTGAATATGTGTGCGTTTATTAAATTAAATAAGTAAATTTTTATTTTATGGGCAAAAAGAATGTATGGAATATTTTACACAGAAAGCTATATTTACATTTTAATCTCTTTTTTTAGTTCTAATGGCTTTAGAGCAAATTCTTTAGAATTTTCTGTGTATAAGATCATGCTATCTACAAATATAGTTTTATTTCTTCTTTTCCAATCTGAATGCCTTTTTATTTTTGAATATTAAGTAGAATAATAAATACATTCCTTTTGCCCATAAAATAAAAACTAACTTATTAAATAAACACACACAAGTATTCAGCTGTAGCTACAATTGTATGTATTTTAATATTAATTGCATTCTTTTTATGCTTTGGTATGTATTATTTAACATGAGAAAATCCAAGCATGTTATCACAGACATGGAGTTATTCTAATGAAAGCAGATATTTATATCAGAACAGGAAGCTAAACAAGTATTCAGCTAAAGTATGGTAAACACAGATCATACTTTTGTGGCTGGGACCATTTTTCTTAAAGATATATATTATTCTTTGGGAGGCCGAGGCAGGCGGATCACAAGGTCAGGAGATCGAGACCACGGTGAAACTCCGTCTCTACTAAAAAATACAAAAAAAAATTAGCCAGGCATGGTGGTGGGCGCCTGTAGTCCCAGCTACTCGGAGAGGCTGAGGCAGGAGAATGGCGTGAACCCGGGAGGTGGAGCTTGCAGTGAGCCGTGATTGCGCCACTGCACTCCAGCCTGGGCGAGAGAGCAAGACTCCATCTCAAAAAAAAAAAAAAGATATATATTATTTAAAAGAACAATTCATTACAGAAATATTTAAGTAGCCTTATAACGCTGTATTGATGTGTATCCATGGACTGCTAAGTTTAAAATTTTTAAATATCATCTTATAAAACCACATGAACATAGCAATAGATGCAGACAAAGCATCTGACAAAATATAGCACACTCTTATGATAAGTAGGATTCAAGAAACTAGGAATCAAAAGGAACTTCTTCAACTTAATATAGGGTATCTATGAAAAAAACACAGCTAAGATGATACTTAATGATGAAAGACTGGATGCTTTCTCCCTTCTAACAGGAACAATACAAGGATACCCACTCTTGCCACCTCTATTTAACATTGTACTGGAGAGTCCAGACAGTGCAATTAGGCACCAAAAAAATAATAAGCATCCAGGCTGCAAATGAAGAAATATACTACCTCTGTTTGTAGATGGCATGATCTTGTACATAGAAAATCTTAAAGAATTCACTGGAGAGGTATTAGAACTAACAAATGAGTTTAACAAGACTGCAAGATACAAGATCAATAAACAAAAATAATAAATTTCCATAAGTTAGGAATGGGCAATCCAAAAATGAAATTAAGAAAACAATTCCATTTACAATGCATTAGGAAATAAAATACCTGGAAATAAATTTAGTAATAGAAATGCAAGTTTGTATTCTAAAACTCCAAAATATTATTGAAAGAAAGATCCAAATAATTGAAGAGACATCCCATGGTGATAGATATGAACATATAACTCTGTTGAGATTTCATGCAAAATTGTTTTAATTAATGATAAGCAAATGGCTCTTAGATAAGTTTGAGTATTTTTCTTTTTATTTATTTATTTTTTATTATACTTTAAGTTCTGGGATACATATGCAGAACATGTAGGTTGCAGCAAACTACCATGGCACCTGTATACTCTGTTGAGATTTCAACAATTTCCAAGTTGATCTACAGATTCAGTGAACTCTCCACCAAAACTCCAGAAAGTTTTTTTGCATAAATTGACAAGCTGATCCTAAAATTCATATGGAAAGTCAGTGGACCCAGAATAGCCAAATAAGTCTTGAAAAGGAACAGCAAAGAACTGAGTTGGAAAACTTACAATTTCCAATTTCAAAACTTACAACAAAA